>NC_061520.1:4770000-4922500 GCF_022379125.1 Scophthalmus maximus
ATCATATGATCTGTCTATCCACTTTTATCAGCACTTAGCGACGCCTCGGGGAAGACATCCATCATTGCGTCCCTACTTCATGAATTATCACAGAGCCACAACAGAGCCCGCCAAATTGTTTACATCTAATCAATACTGCGAGTAATCAATGAAAATGATCTGTATGCAGGGTGTGGACAGCGTTGCCTTTTTTAATGGGCAGAGCTTTCAAACTGAATCGTCCAACCAGTCATTCAATAGCAGAATAATTAAGTACAAACGGACAGGAGGTTCGGCCGCTTCCCGACGAGCCCCGCGGACCCGGAGACGGTTGCCAGGCAGCGAGACGTCCCGGGAGGTGAAACCTCTCGTGGACTCGAGACAAATTGATTTGTCAATTCAAGGCTAAGTGGGAGCAGGAGAAAAGTGTCAGTGACCAAAAACCTCGTCCGTGAACATCAGTCAGCTTCTGATTGGAGGAAGTATGACAGGAGGAGACGGTTTCCAGTGGGCGGGAAACTCCCGACAGGACCAGCATCGACCGCAGACTGTAAATAAAGATGGACGACGTGACAGCGCCCCAGACGTGGAGCTAAATCGTCTGGCTCGCCCCCTGGTGGCTGGCAGCAGTATAGGTCATAAACCAGCATCGACCGCAGACTGTAAATAAAGATGGACGACGTGACAGCGCCCCAGACGTGGAGCTAAATCGTCTGGCTCGCCCCCTGGTGGCTGGCAGCAGTATAGGTCATAAACCATCTCCATGTTCGCAGATGGGACATGGGCCAAACTAAAAAAAAAAGTTTGGTTTTAATTAGTAACTTGATGCTATAAAAACATGCTGAGACTGACTCACGATTGGTCTAGTGTGTGTGTATGGGTGGGACCTCGATACCACGGCTCCACTCCACGATCACTACTTCTCAGACTCTGACTCCAAATTATGTCAAAAGCACAAGATGGCGGCGCCCGTAGCCGAGATATTTTAGCTCGGTTTTTGTTCAACTGGAAGAAGAGGAGACGTCGTCCATCTTTGTTCACAGTCCACGGCATGGACAAGTCAAATCAGATGCATGAATGAGGAAAGGTTGATTTTTGTTTTTGTTTTAATCGTACCAGTTGGTTTTATTATGACAATGCACACTCGATAAGCAAAAGCCTTGGCATCCTGCAAAAAACCAACAAGATCATGACAGTACGGGTCACTCGCTCGAGCCTGCACCGACCAGCCGCTGAGTGGACTGTGCCTTACATCATTATTGCAAAGGGTCACTTTCAGTTGAAACTCATCATCGGCAAACATGAGGACATAAAAATAAAAATTTGTGATTACATAAAATATGGGTCATTCCATCTTTGTATAGTGGGAGATACATTGTGATATGCAAACACACACACACACACACACACACACACACGGTAAAATTAAAACACTTGAATTAGGTGACCCATGACAAAAAGAATAAAGTGTACATAACTGAATCATAATTGAACTTCTAGGCTAAGATTTTTACAAATCACAGATGGCTAATCATTAATCATGTTTTATTTCAATAATCAAACAATTTGAGGCTGTATCAAAAACTTTGTAAAAAAAAAAAAAAAAAAAGAAAAGAAAAGGAGGAAATTATGAGATTGTACTTGACCGCGAATTACTAGAAATTGATGGGTCTTCCATCGTTTTCCAATCTCAGCCACCATTGTCTCCTCTGTGACCGGTAAAATGTGAATATCTGTACAATCCCGTCCGGGACAGTCTCCATGGCACAAAATGTTTCTTCTTCTCAGACTTACGAGAGAAAAACTGGCCTTGTTGCATAAAAAAATAATTATCCCTTGACCAAAATAAGCTGTCGGGCTCTTCTTACCGTTCAGGTTCACATTGAAGATGTTATACTGTATTTGAGCACTTAGTTTTACTATAGATTTGTCAAACTCAAGTAACACTGTCATCAAAGTAAGGTCAAATTGGACGACATAGCTATATATATATATATATATATATATATATATATATATATATATACATATATATAGTGCATCCAAATCCACATTAAATTCTGCATTTACAATCAGTTATATTATTGATTTTGTCAAAAACAGTAGCTTGATATTTTACATCTTATCGAGCCTGTTAGATCTGCTGACGGTGTGAGGGCAACTGGAAGAAGGTGGGTTTTTCATCAAATTACCTGTTAGCGACATGTTGTTGTTATAAAATCCAAACAGGATTAAAAAAGGTTTTTTCTTTCATGAGGCGATCCCTTCCTTCCCACTTTCTCCCACCACCGAACAAAAAAATATAACACAATCTATCAGGACACCCTCCAGATATACAGTGAATTTTAAAACCAATAAAACTAAAATTATTATTCATCTCTAAATCTTTTTTAGGCTACCTTGTTATTCTCATGTTTACTAGACATTGTGAATAAGGATAGAAACAGACAACTAGTGTTAAAAGGCAAACCGTATTGAATCTGAATAAACACACCCACTCATTCACACGTGCGCACACACCTCCCGTTCTCTTGTGTCGTCTGCAGGGTTGAGCCGAGATCCTGGCGATAGCTTTTTTTTTTTTTTTTTTCTTTAATATTGAGAGAATCTCGATCTCCATATTAAAAACACGAGCTGTTGCCTGCAGCGGGTCTGTTGGCAGTCCACTGTCTTCTCGTATTATTTAAAAGCAAGACAAAAGAGTTGTTAGGCAAAGGATTCAGTCCAAAAAAAAAGAAAGAATGGTGATAATCTTGGGCTGAAGATGAAAAAAAGATATTAAAAGCCAGTATCCAAAATCAACAGAGGAAAAAAATGAAATGCTGCTGGGATGGGAGCGCATGTCTCCCAATTGTCGCTTCTGACCAACTGGTCAACCCGAAGGCCAGTGCTGACGAGAATCTGTTTGTCTTAGGCCACTGCAGTAGCTGGGCTACCACCAAAACAGTAGTCCCTCCCAGCTGTTCCGACCAATCATCTGCCCCGCTGTAAAACCCCACCCGACTCATCACTCCCCCTCCCAAACCAAAATCCCTTGTAGCTGTTTTGTACTTTAGCACCTCTTGTCATCTCTCCCTGTAAATGTCCAGACAGACACCAGAATGGAAACCGTCACAGTTCCTCAGGCATCCTCTCCCTCCACCCTATGAGGGGAGGGTTCAACAAGTCTTAGGGCGGCACGTAGGGAGGTGGCGATCTGTAGGGAGTCATGTTCTTGGGACGGGAGCCCTTGCCCTCCATGGGAGTGGTGAAGGGAGGCGGTGGTTGGTAGGGAGGGGCGTTGGGGTCCTCATCCCGCAGAGCTGTGTACTCCCCCAACAGTTCCTGGTTGAGGGGAGTGGTCTCTGGTGTGGCCATGTTGGGGTACTCAGGCGGTGGAAGTGGGGGCTTCTCTTCCTGGAGAATCAAGGGCATACTGGAAGATGGGGGCGGCTTAGAGTCATCGAGTTCATCGGCAAAGATAATCGGCACACCCTTTTTGATGAAGGTGGCCTGGTCTTCAATGGTCAACTTTCCCTTTCGTTTTTTCCTGTAGCAGATCATTGCAATGATACCTGCTATCAACAAGATTGCTGCAACCACCACGGCAGGAATGACCGTATGGAGATAGACGTCGTCAGTGCTCTGCCGGCCTGTTCCCAGAGCTGGAGTGACTGCCGAAGGTTCTGGTGTGTCAATCTCTTCTGGTGGAAGGAAGGAGTATCTCCTGCAGCTTGCCCTTCCCTTGACCATGACGTCCAGGGGTCTAAATTCAGGCTCCATAGAGTACCTGAAGGTCTGCGAGGGCCTCCCATCAGCACTGGCGAGCGTTCTGCTCATGACTGCAAGCTGTTCCTTTGGACATGGATGCTGCGGGAGGCTGGTGTTCGTCCACTCCACCACAATGGACCCTTTGCTGATGTTCCGAATACTCACTGTACTGCTGTTGCGGTCTCCGAGGGCGTATGCCAGCTTTTTGACCAGAAGGATTTTCTTGTGGATGTCGTTCGTTACTGAACGCGGCTCACCATCGAATCGGGCTGTGAAGATCACGGGGGTCTTGTCGTTGACGGGCCAACGGTTCACACGGACCTCAAAAGCATCAATTGCATTGAGGCCACCTTTGTCAGTTGCATATATGAAATACTCGTGTTTCCCCACATGTTGGACATCAGGCAGTCCATAGAGAAGTTGGCTGGTGGTGTTAAACTGGATCCAAGAGCCCTCTCCAACTACTTCATTGTGGTTCTGTCTCAAGGTGAGACGCAGCTTGTCTGTTGTGCCATCCTCTTTGTCAAAGAACGTATCAAGCGGGATCTTAACCTCAAAATAGGTGCCCACCAATGCATTGACCTGGTCCAGGGGGTTACTCAATTCAGGCTTGTGATTGTATGGATCCGGGATAACTCCAGGTAACGGAGTGATGTGTGTGGCTGGCTTCGCTGTAGAGGTCTTCGGCTCTCTGGGCACTGGTGTGGTTTTAGGCCTCTTGGGTCTCTTGGTGGGTCTTCTGGTAGGTGTGGGTGGTGTGGCAGTGGCTTCCACGTAAATAGGCCTGGTCATGGTTGGCTGGATAGGAATGGTGCTGGTGGTCTCCATCACCCTTGTTGGTTGAGGAGGTCCCAAGGTCGGAGTGTGAGCAATAGGGTCACGGACTCTGATCGTAGGCTTGCCTGGAAGGGGAATGGGGCCTCTTACAGGGGGAGCAGAGCTTTCAGTTGGTGCTGCAATAGAGGGGGAAGAGGGAGTCGGGATAATTCTCACTGGAGGCTCCACGACAGTAGTTGGGGGAAGCACAGCCAGAACAGGCGTGGGAGTGTTGTTCAATTGGCGTCTCACTCTCTTCGGCACATGGGGCTTCTTGTTGGCAATATGCCATCCCACTACAGGGTAGCCCAGCCTGGCCGACATTGTGCCTTCCTTTGCAGGACCCTGGACACTGTTGATATTCGGGACAGTGCTCTGGTCCAGCGAGCAGCCGAGTTTCCACGACAACAAAGCGCCATTCTCCACCACCTAGAGAAACATTTATTACAATTTATTATCAATTATTGATTCAGAATAGGATATTCATTAACCTTAAACACTTATTTATCCAAAAAAGCCTATGTGCATGTATTTAGAAACACATATTTTCTTTAAGTCGCTCACTTGAATGCACATTCACTCACCTTTTTCGCATTCCCTGGCCCTGCCATGAATGCAGACATGTCAAACAGCCTGTTGTTGACCACGGGGAGTATCTTCATGTGCTGGAGCTCCACCCCAGAGAAGCTCCTCATGTTATCCAGGAGCTCTACCCTCTGTTCAGAGCTCATCTTGGTTAAATCTGCATCGAGGATCACTGTCAGCACTGTGACTGGTTCCTCGTTGCCACACATGAATGGCTGGACTTCGTCTTCAGTGGGTGCTTGGTTGGATGCCAGTTGGGCTGCTTCTGCGTCCAAATGATCTTCAGGGTGTACCTCAATGGAAAACACCTCTGAAGAAGAGGATTTTGTGTGGTTGGAGATGGATGCAGAGATGTAATGGACACCTTTGTCCTCATCCAACGGTAGACCCTGCAGGATTCTGCTGCTGGCGTCCCAGTGAAGCCAGGCGGGGAGCGAATCCTTACCCATCTCAGTAATCTGAAAGGTAAACAAGGAGAAAGCAAAATTACTTCAATTTCTTCATCTGCAAGCTTATGGTTTAAAGATAGAAAATAAGTGAATGATTGAAAATGCAAGTGAAAGCTTCAAAGACCTGAAAAGCTTTGTGAAGGAAAGTGTTTGGTAACTGTAAATAACATCCTCACACACCCTTTCTTTAACATAATGAGATAGGACGTTAGCCTTGGCGGAGGTATGTGGGATCCAAGTGCCCTTGAAAACAAGGACTGTTGAAGGCTCAACAGAATAAACACAAAAAACTTTTTGTCTGGTATACAGCAATCAAACAGACTTCTGACATTTTCTTTTATAGTTTAGTGTTTTTTTGCTTAAATCAGACATTTTTGACAGGAAGGGAAGAGTTGCGCTAAACACAGCATGGACAGGACTTACTGCTGTGGATACGTGACACAAACACACATACAGACACTGCTCTGAAATATAATCTAAACCCCACTGAAATTTTAATAATTTGGCCAATTATACGGCCGGAGACGTCCCTGTGGCAGGATGCTGATGGGGAGAAATGGACCATTGGGGAGTGACAGTGCATCCACACACACAAATCCAAAACCAAGGACAAATGCGACCTGCGCTCCCCGGCCCCTACAAGTTAATTCTGCGGCTGATAAATCCTGGTTGATAAATTATGTAGAGGCAGTGCTCCCCAGACACATCATTAATGGTCCAACCAGCGCACAGGCAGCACTGGGGGAAAACACACATGAGCACATACAAACAAGTGCACACACAGACACACACATTGTCTGAGCACACGGCAAACAATGGTCACCCCCCACCACCTTTCCAGGAGCTGGGCTTTTAAGAAATATCCCCGCATGGACAGCAACCCTTTTAAAAACCCTCCCCCGTGGGTCCGCAAATGTGCCTGTGTGTGTTTCTTTTTTTTTTTTGAGGTCACAGTTTTAACAGTAACATCGCAATCCTGTACGATCTTATCGGAGCAGTGGAGCGCCACCTAGGATGATGCCACCAGTGACATCGTCAAAACACGGTTGCCACGGTGAGAATAAGCGTTGTTTGGTTTTTCTTTCGACAAACACTCACCAACGCTTTACGCTTCCACGGCTCCTCGGCAAAACACCCGCCAAGTATGAAGTCGATGGGGAGAGCAGACTCACAGATTCCTTCATTTATAGTCCGATCTCCCCAGAGGAAAGACCAAAGGAACATGATGGAAAGAAGCTATTGCAATTATGTAGATTTTATTGAATATTTGAATTCCTTATTTTTGTTTTATGATATGTATTTCCTTCTATTTCTTTCCTGCTCGGCTCCCTTTCATCTTTCCACCCTCCTCGGGGCCCCTGCTCTCCTACGTTTAGTTTGAAAAGTTATAATCAGAATGTGACAGTCCTGTGCGGTGGCAGAAAAGAGCTTGTTTCTTGGGTGGCGATGTCGGAGGATCTTTTAAAAATCTGGCTGCAGTGAAAGACAAATTTGACGCACAAATCAATTTGATTTGATTACTGGAAAACAAGCAGGACTGGTCCAACCGACATTCGCCACTCAAATGTTGTTCATTACTGTCAACTATAGGGAAAATAATCCCAGAGCGCATGGATGGGAGATTGTATATTTGCCTTAAACCGCCCCCCCCAGAAAAAAACAACTTGAATTCAAATGCAGGCTTCTCAAGCAACGGTTGATTTAATTTGTACCTCAGCCTCAAAATTTCAATCTGAGTGACTCTTGACATGGCATTACAAATTAAATCACAAAGAGACAATGAAGGACAAGTGAGTTGCCAGGCAGTACTCTAGTCATAACTGTCATAATTGCTCTGTAAATTACTCAAAGCACAGGGATGATCGCTTCCTCGTCTGCTGCCAATAAAATATGGGAACGAGGGGGGAGGAAAGAAGTAGGTGATTCATATTCATTTTTCACAACATCCCGAGCTAAAGCGACAGACAAACATCAGTTAAACAAAACATGACGACATTGGGTTCATGTGGGGAAACTTAAAATAAGCAGACGCAGAAAAATGTCAGCAACACAAACTCTGGACAGTTTTCCAGTCGTGACGGATGAGCCGTTCCTTTAAAAGCTGAGGGACCAAGAGCAGGTTTTATCAAACTGAAACACAACTCATTTATGAACCCAGCAGAACGCTCGTCTCCTGCCTCAAAAACAAAATGAACATGAAAAATACATCAAATGCCCCAAAATGTCAAGACAAATATTTCATATCTCTTCTTGGCACGAGAGAGCTTGATGTTTTGGCCCTAAAGGTTATCGTGTGCTCTCACAGACCCGCCTCCCTCCCTCCCTCCCCCCTCACACAACACACACCACTGGCAAGGTTGCCGCCTAAGCCTTTTTAATGCAGCCAGGGAAAACCCTGCATTTTGGAAGATTTACTTGAAGAAGCACAGGGGGTCACAACGGAGACACGACTACTTTCTACCAAACTACTTTCTGGGACGATATTAAGGCTTCAAGGGCAACACAGGGCACAGACATTACACACAGAGGCAACAATCAGAGTACATTTACTCAGCAGTGCGATAACCTTTAAAAGCAGCAGCTTAATGACATGTTCAGGAACCTTTCCACAGGAAACCGGAGTCTTATCACCTCCGCCAAGGTGGTTATGTTTTCACCCCTGTCCATTTGTTGGTTTGGTTGATTGTCAGCAGGATTACGCAAAAACTACTGGACAGATTTCCATGAAACTTGGTGGGAGGATGGGACATGGGCCCAAAGAGGACATGTTACATTTTGGAACAGATCTGGACAAAAGAAAGCCATGTTGTCGTTTTTTGACATTTTTGATAATTTCCCAGGGAACAAAAATGACAGCCAGTGGAGCGCATACCTCTGCCAAGGCCCAACAGTCGCGTTATGAAACCATATTCAAATCCGCCCCTTTGTCGGGATCCCCGCCAACATTTAATAGGTTATTTTTTTGGCCCATATCCCATCCTTCTACCAAGTTTTGTGGAAATCTGCTCAATCGTTTTTGAGTGCTTCTGCTGACAAACAAAGAGGGATGAAAATGTAATGATTCATGGATCTTTTAATAAGAAATATGAAGTGGACCAATATCTGCGAACGTGTGAGATTTGTGGCAGCTTGATGGAAATCTAAGGACTGTTGGGCGTTGGTGGAGGTATGAACTCTGCTGAGTGACATCTTTCTCACCCATGAAAAACACTCCAACTCAACTGTGCAGTTTTGAGTGATATGCTCTTTGAGGAGGGACACAATTACCGTAAGTACCATGTACAATGAATGTTAATGTTGACGGCATTGAAAGGACCAGGCCACAGAGAGATAAGAGCCTAATGCATGATTTAAAGAATGAATCACTGACATGCATAAAGACGTCTAAGCATGGTTGTCACCGACAGTGTCAGCGCAGCAGCAAGCCACATCGCGTTTACCCCTGCAACCCCCGCAGACTTAAAAGACTCTTAATTAAAATGAAATAAATGATAATCTCATCAAAGTTAGTCAAAGTTGTTTGATCATCTTTTTTTCTTCGCGACGCAGACGTCAGCCACAAAGCCACCGTGACTATCAGCGCCATAAGCGACAGCGACGGGCACTGTGCTGTTACAGGCCCGACCCAAAACCTTATTTGAAGTCTCCGTTGAGCGACAGGCGTGAAACACTCTGAGACATTATCGCGTATCAGAGGCATCATCCTTATTTCATTCTGAATCACTGGCTCCACTCCCTCTGCCTTCTCAGCTGTTCTGTTCAGAGTAACAGTCCTCAGTCGCTGAGAGTAGCTGCTTTTTGGAGTAAGACGGGATTACGGCCCAGACAAAAACTCCAAAGACAGACTGCAGAGCAGCCTCGGTGCTGACGGTTCATGTTTCAGACTGCAAGTCAATAGTCGGAGCAAAATCTGTGGAGTTGAGGTGTTTGAGGAGCTGTTGGTTCTGGAAGTTGTTTTTTTCTTTCTAATCACAGGAAAATCATAAAATTTGAACCATTAGTTTTAGAATACTCTTGACGCTCTTCAAAATACATAAACATGGATCTCTAACTATAATTTATTAGTTTGTTTCTGAGAAATCTTTATTTTATTTCTGTCTGTTTTGTGGTAAAAATGTCACCTGACACAAACATGAGATCAGTGGTGGAATCTAACCAAGTACATTGACATTGATGTAATCCTGCACCAATATCCTATATGAAAATAGAAAATAAAACTGGTCCCAAAATAGAGCCTTGAGGAACACATGTTTACTATATACTATCAGACATGCAGAGATGTAGTTGTCTATGGACACACACTAAGTCCTTCCAGTCAGATATTGTTTTTAAACACTTTTGACAAAGATATGTAATTAAGGCTTAATATTTTACAGTTTAACCATAAACTTCATTATAAATAACTATAAATAAAAAGGAAAAACACTCACATATATAGAATTTGAAGAGAATTAAGATTTTTTTAAACCTAAAATGCAAACATATTATATATTATATTATATTTATGATATTATATTCTGATATACATTCTGTATAAGTAAAGTTTTCAAATCGGCAAACATAAACGCTGATACTGATATGTTTGTGAAACACTCGTACCGGACAATTTTTATTTGCCAACTGATAAATATGCCTAGCTCTATTAATAACAATCCAGTATTATAATTAAACAATAACAACACACCGACAGGAGCTCCTCCACTACATAATGAGCACTTTAACTTGTTATTTTGTAGGTACATTCTGAGATTCACGCATTTGTTTAGCAGCGTCTGTGTAGAAAATGAACTGGACTTTTATTTTTCACTCCTGGAACTCAGATGCCCTAAAGACCTTCTTCAAATTTATTACTATAACATGGTTCAGGATTCCAGCCAACACCTTATAAACTATATATTGACACCTTCTAGTGGAGAAATACCAGCTGCACCTTGTCTTGAATTAAATTTTTCTGTTGCTTTTCCACTGAGCTCTATTTATGTCTCGTGCACTCGTGACCTGGTAAGACTGAGCGTATCTGTAGTGTTGCCTTTCATCAAAGGCAAGAAACGCCTCCGCAAACGCGCACACACCTTTATTACCCCCGAGAGACGCAGGATCACAGGGCTCCAGAGAATGAAGAGACAGTCAAATAGACTGGGATATTGACAGAGACACAGAGGCACAAGTAGCGATGGAGAGAATGAGAGAGGGAGGTCAAGCAAGAAGAATGAAAGCGAGAGAGAGAGATCGCCTAAACATAGAGACATTACGAGGAGGCGTCGAGTCTCTCAGCCTTCGGGGGAAAAGAAAGCAGCTCATTGTTGCAGCCAGAGGAGAACGTGGAGAAAGGAGGCCATTGTTAGCGGGGACCCGGCTGACAGCTCAACAGATAAGCCTCATATTTTTGGAGGAGCCAGCGAGGGAAGGGGGCGAGGGCCGGGGCACGCCGTTGTGATACGAGTTGGGGGTGAAATGAAACCCGGCGCGCTGACGGAAGGGGAGGAAGGAAAGCGGAGGGAGCGTGAAGGGGAACAGAGAGGAAAGGGAGGGAAGAGATGCGAGCAGCAGAAGAGGGAGGGAAGATGAAAAAGAGAAGGAAGAAGTGGAGCGAGACCGAGAGAAACCCAGCGCCGGGGGAGCGAGAAAGAGGTTGCAATTGGGGGGGGGGGGGGGCAACTAAACCTACAGAAAGAGGGAGAGGGCGTAGAGGGAATTGCTGGCATAGTCAATTGTTTCCAGTGGAAAATGTGAGGCGAAGAGGAAGGGATGGATGGATGGATGGATGGATGGATGGATGGATGGATGGATGGATGGATGGATGGATGGAGGCAGAGGACGGGTCGGGGGCTCCGGGTGGCCAACAGGCAGGCGGATGTTTATGAGGGAAAATCCATCTAACAGCCCATTTTCTACCGTTAAAGATTCATTAGCGAGGAACATTCACACACTTTAACGGCGCAATCTAGGAATGTGAAAAAATACGACGTGAGCTGAAAGGAAACGCACAAAAAAGAAAAGAAAACATGTTTTAAAAAATTAGATTTGATTTGATTCTTGTGGATTAACTATCAGAGAACATTCTTTTGAAACCACTGGATGTAGACACTTGGATTATCTACAGACTGTGCAGGGTATTTCAGTCCCTCCACGACGTCGCACTATCGTGATAGACGCAATTTCAGCCAGAGAATTCCTCACAGCTTTGCAATTTTTTGCAGAAATGACGGCGGCATGTTTCTGAGATATAGTTGAGGAAATGAAATGTGGAATAAAATGGAAATAGAAATGGTGTGAAATTTCATAACAAAAAAAAACAACAATTTTTTATATTTGAATTCTCAAATGATATTTCCTTGCAAAAACTACAATTAGACTCAACTGCCCGACAGTCAAGCTGCACCAAATGACATCATAGACATCAGTCTAAATATGACAATTTCTTTCATCAACATCCAAAAATTATTCCCTGGGAAATTGGGGAAAATGTCAAAAAAAACAACAAAAAGAAAGAGATACAAACATTCCTGAATCCACCTCTTTTGTCCAGATCCACACCGAAATGTAATGGATTCTTTCTTGGCCCACGTTCCGTCCTTCGTGCAAATCCATGGAAAAGCTGCCGTGACATCGGAAACGTTAGGCTGCAACAACGCGCCCCCCCCCCCTTGAAAAAAACTGCCTGAAAGACTAACTGGAACTTTCTTTGTGTGTTGAGGCAGATTGCTCAAGACCTCGACAGAAGCCTGCACAGCGCCACACGACGCTTGAGCGAGGGAAGAAGAATCCACCGTGCGGTTCGAACCCACACGTTGAATATTATGAAGAAAACAGCAGCGTTAATAATCGTGTGGGAACGATATCGACCTCTCACCTCATTCTTCAGAGGGAACATCTGCCAGGGAAGTGATTATGTATTGCTCGCGCAGTAAAGCATAATTTCATTCAACATTAATGGATCCCCCGAACATAAAACCCATGATGCACATCCAAAACTCTCCAAAATAAAAGCGCGCCAGAGGAACTTGAGTTATGAGACTTTCAGTACTTGACAGTAATGCAGCTGAATGGAAATGCAGATTTCCCAGAGATGTAATATGTTCCAGGAAAAATAGAACCTTTCTATTATTAGGCCCCGGTGTAGGACGCTGCGCCGTCGGAGGAGTCGGCTGCATGAGGAAAGACATTACAGGCCGAGGGACAGAAGAAAAAAAAAAGCATTCAAATGTTTGAGATCGCTGCAAGAAAAGAGGCGTGCACATGTACGGATAAAAAAAGAAAGAGAAAACAAATGACTCCTAATGCAGAGGAAGAAGAAACGACTCAACGACACACGTGTGTGTGTGTGTGTGTGTGTGCGTGCACACACTCCAAACCACAAATACGCCCCTATTATACTGTCAATAAAATATAATAATGGATGAAGCTCTTAGCTATAAAAACTGTGCTAAAGTACGCACAGTGGTGAACTCCATTGCCAAGACCTGCAGCAAAACTCATAAAGCTCTCCCCATTCTCTGTCGATGTAGTGTGTGTGTGTGTGTGCGTGTGTGTTTTGTTACATCAAGGACAACGGGAAGATGAGCACACAGCTTGTTGACTGGGCAGCAGTCGTCCACTACGCTGCTTCACTACGCTGGAGGCCACGGAAGAAAAATAATAGAGGGCGCAGATATATGTCGTGTGTGTGTGTGTGTGTGTGTGTGTGTGTGTGTGTGTGTGATAAGGAGATGAGAAGGTGACCAGGAAGGGCATACAGAAGGTGGAAGACACGCGTGCACACAGGCACACACACACACACACAATATTATTTTTAAATATGTGTATGAACATTTGTGCTACTCATCGGAACATTGTGTGTGTGTGTGTGTGTGTGCGTGCTATCTCGGTCTCAGCATGTGGCTCTTATTCTGCAGACTCTCCAGACTCTCAGCCTCAGCTCTGAGTAATGCTGCAGCTCCACCAAAATACACACACACACACACACACACACACACACACACACACACACACACACACACACACACACACACACACACACACACACACACACACACACACACACACACACACACACACACACACACACACACACACACACACACACACACACACACACCTCTCTTTCTCTCTCGCTCTCTCTTTGCCGCCCTGGCACATGAATACGCCATCACTTCCTGCGAATAATGCTGGTAAACACGTTCTGTTTCTGTTCAAAGACAAACTGCATCTTATTCTTAATAAACTCGGCCTCTAAAATACAAAATGCAAAGATGTAAAAATCGTCCGGTTCCAGTTCACATTGTCACAAAATTAATCATCATCGGAATGGCGCTGATAAAATTTCCGTCCATCGTGCTGTCGACTAATCAAACCACGGATTTCAACTTTTTTTTCGAGAATTCTAATTCGTAAAGTAAAAGCACACACACTGTTGAAGGTGGTTCAGCTCTGATGTGACGCTCGACGCACAGTGAAGGGGATTCCAGAGCCGAGTACAGTAGAGACGCCGCCGGCTGAAATCCGAACGCCGTTAAATCCACCGTGACGCTGCGACAATGGAGGAAAAATTTGACAATTAAGCTCATGTCATCCGAAGTTAAGTCCCCGTCATTTCTTCATGACACGCGGATAAAAAAAGGAACTTAAACTCCGATTAGATGTACTCCTCCTCCGCACGTTTTTCGGATGTTTCTCCTCCGGTGTGAGAGTTCATCCTCTTAACAATCGAGACATGATGTATAACACTGACGTTTTTCTTGAAGTGGCGGAGATGCAGCCTGAAAGACGAGAGGGAGGCCGGTCACTCTACAGAATCAATACAGCGTGAGATGAGAGGGACAACGCGAAGAGCGATTCATTACAAACTCAAGAGGTCAAGCGCTGTGAACAATGCTGCTGTAGGAAAACCGTTTGATTCCTGCCGCGCGTGAGGCCCACTCTGCGCGACACTTTTTCGGAAATTTCATTAAGTATTCGGAAGGCAACTTTTGTCCCGACTGCAGCATCTACAAAAGATTTTGTTGCAAGTGTTTGGGTGGTGGTGATGGTCGCTCGCCATGAGCTTCTGCCAAGACGGGGGGGGGGGGGGGCTGCGGCTGTAGTATAAGATATTGATCTTAACTGGTAAACATATTTATTCATTTTTTGTAAATCTTGGCCCTTCCATCACGGTTTTCGGGTCATTCTGAGATTTTCTCATTGCCCGTGCTCTACGACCTTCACACTTCAGACTTACGTCTTAACAACCATCAGATTCTGTTCCTTAAAAAGAAATGCTCCTGCCTTCGTTCAGCCTCCAGTGCTGATCAACAGATTGCTGTTCTGAAGAACTGCCTTAATAAGCCGATCTATAATCACAGAGTCCATCATCTAAATATAATCTGCTACTGGAACCTTCACACACACCAAACATGGGCCTGACTCACTAAGCCCCGGAAAATGAAACCGCCTCCCTTTTGGGTGACAACCAAGCATGCTGGCTGGCCGGCGGGTCCAGAAAAAAACCTGCGGTTGCTAGGTGACGGGAGGACACACACCGTAACAACAGCAGCGGACGCTCTCCGCCGCGATTGAACTGTCACCGACGTTCCAGCTGAAACCATCAAATTAGCTCCTTTCTTTCTTTTCTCCGGGAGGTCACAGAGTCAATCACTGGCTGCTGGGCTGTGATTATTTGTGTTAAAGGTCAAACGTGAAATTACACCCTGAAATCCTACACTGCCATGAAGGCATCAGCGCGGTCGCTGCGGCGCTCCAGCACACGGGGCCGAACGTTTCCCAGTAACGTCCGGCGTACACAAAAAGGGCCTCGGCTGAAAACCGAGAAACACCAAATTATGAATGAACCTGTGGGAGCATATAATTTGGAACGTATGAATCAAAGAGCTTCGCCCGCTGTATGTTTAATTACATAGCAACATGGCCACCGGCAATTCTGTGCCAGTAAACCGATGGCGGCGTGCACGCTCACGGCGAGGGTGACTCATATGTTCTGCTGTGTGTGTTTTTATCTCTGGGGCTGCCTCCCTCCCTCCCTCCCTCCCTCCCTCCCTCCCTCCGTGTCTCGCAGTACCAGTTTTCCACTGCCGCCCTGCCAAGCTAACAGCAATGGAGCAACGGGGGCTCGGGGGGTGAACCGCTCTGTGAAAAACACTCTTCAATGCTGGAGAGCACAGAGGCAGAGGGGCAATGAAAAAGAAAGGAAAAAAGGAGAAGAGTTTTGCTCCATTGCGTCTCCGCTGTCCTGCATTACGAGCAGAGAGCCTCAAGAATCCGAATTGGGGAAAAAAGAAAAGGTTTTTGCTGAAGTAAAACGCGAAGTTGAGTAAATGGGACGAGGGGGGGGGGGGGGGGGGGGGTGGGGGGGGGTGGTCACAGAACGACGGCCGTGGTTTTAAGAGCCATCGGGGGAAGAAACTGAAAATGTGGAGGGAGGGAGAAAAGTACAGAGGAGAGAAGGTAATTGTTGCTCGTGTTGCAGAGGAGAAAAAGACAAGATGAGGAGGAGGATGAAGAGAGGCAGACAGCTTGCTGATGTGGAAGAGAAGGGAAGGATGACAGTGATAAAAGAAAAGAAAGGACCGGGAGAGTTCCTTCAATTAGAGGCGGAGAGGAGGGCGACGGGGAATTTAACAAGATGCCGGGGAGGAAGAGCGAAAAAGGGAGAAGGAGGTGAACACGACGCACAAACAGAGGAGGAGGAGGAGATAATGAATTGAGGAGGGGGAGGGAAGGACGCAGTTGGGGAGGAGGAGAGAAGAGTGAACCCCCGAGAGGGAAGGTTCCCTTCACAACAGCCAGCTACTGTTCCCACAAATATATATTAAGTGTATTCTTTCACACACACACACACACACACACACACACACACACACACACACACACACACACACACACACACACACACACACACACACACACACACACACACACACACACACACACACACACACACACACACACACACACACACACACACACACACACACAGTTCCAGTTCAGAGCAAAAGCGAGAAAAGCGTTTCACAAAATAAACTGTTTGTTTTCCTGCGTTTGGCTTTGGGCGGATTTTACATGAAGAGAACACAAACGCTCACACAAGGAATGTGCAACGTGATGCTCGTAGGGAAACATGTAACACTGTGGTGAAATGCACCGTACACACACACACATGGGGAGAACAGGAAAATATCGGAACTCATCAAATTTAAAGTAATTCAGTGTGAACTGTCATGAGAGGGCGCTGGGAGAACGTCGTCATTCATCTTCTGCTGAATGTTTCAAAGCAGCCGCGAGAAACATGCCACCTGAGGACGGCGTGGTTTCCTGACGCCCCCCTCGATGACTTTCATGTTCGTACGGGAAGCGGAGCACGGAGAGAATCTACATCTTACATCCCATAATCCTCAAAGTGAAAAAAGCACTGAACCCAGAAATGCACTTCATTTACATCAAATCTCCTAAAAATGAACTTTGCACGAGACGTTAACGTTAGGATGTTGGGCTAATTTTGAGAAACGTGGATCTACAAACGTTTTCCAAACCGACTTTTCATCTTTTCACACTTGTGACTTACGTGTGTGTTTCAAGGATTTAAGACGATTGGTCAAATTCAATAAGGAATTTCTTGAGGCCCCATGTGCGAGTGACTGGAAACTGCACACACACACACACACACACACACACACACACACACACACACGCACACGCACACACACACACACACACACACACACCCACGTGGGGCGAAAACTTTATTTTTCAGAGAACTACATTTTTTAGCTAGCATCAGTTTTTTTCCTCAAATGAAAGGGGGGGGGGGGGGGGGTAAAGGGATATGCTTGCCTGCCAAGCAGCCCATCAGCCAATCAGCTAATTACGCTGGTAATTGTGGTAATGAGGCTACGGAGAGTGCTCATCTGTTGGCCGGGAACGGCGTTCTCGCAGCCACTTCCATTAATAACGGGGAGAGGAGGCAGCCACCGCGGGGTCTCCGGGTCCCAGCAGCACCTGCATACAGATGCAAAGGTCCTGCCTTCCTCGGCTGAGTGAATGATCACTGCGCCGTTGTCGCTCTTCCCCCCACGGACGACTCGCTTAGAAAAATCAAACGCCGTTTCCTCTGCAGCTCCGTAAGCGGCTCCACACAACTGCAAAATCATCCACTTAAAAAAAAAAACATGTTTCAGACCAAGGTCAGCCGGGCAACAAAGGAGAAATATTCACCAGAGATGGAAACACATCTCCATCAAAGAGAATACGTTGTTATATTTACACACAATGTGAATATGCAGCTGTTGTACAGCAGAGAGTTTACGTACAGGTGATCTTACACCTCAAGTGACAAATCAACCTCATCACATCCTGACAGGTCTGTAACATGAACTGTGAACAAAGATGGACGACGTGACCGCTCCGAAAAGTGAAGCCACATCATCTGGATCGCCCCCTGGGGGCTGACTGCAGTATAGGTCATAAACCCGCCCCCTCCATGTAAGCAGATGGGACATAGACCCAAATATAAATAACAAAAATTCAAAAAAGACGTTAAATAAATGTTTTCAAAGATGTTTTTTGGTCATGATTGACAGCTGAGAGTGACTCATGATTGGTCGAGAGTGTATGGACGGAGCCTCGATACAATAAGATGTGCCTGCATCCAAAATATCATAGCTTAATTTTTTATATACAGCCATTGATCATCTTTATATACAGTCACTGATCATCTTCATATACAGTCACTGATCATCTTTATATAGTCACTGATCATCTTCATATACAGTCACTGATTGTCCTTATATACAGTCATTGATCATCTTTATATATAGTCACTGATCATCTTCATATATAGTCACTGATCATCTTTATATAGTCACTGATCATCTTTATATAGTCACTGATCGTCTATAAGATCAGCATCACTAGTTCAAACATTACTCCAAAATATCATAGCTTAATTTTTTATATACAGCCATTGATCATCTTTATATACAGTCACTGATCATCTTCATATACAGTCACTGATCATCTTTATATAGTCACTGATCATCTTCATATACAGTCACTGATTGTCTTTATATACAGTCATTGATCATCTTTATATATAGTCACTGATCATCTTCATATATAGTCACTGATCATCTTTATATAGTCACTGATCATCTTTATATAGTCACTGATCGTCTATAAGATCAGCATCACTAGTTCAAACATTACTCCTCCGTGTTAAATTAACCTTAAAAGCTTCATGTGTAAAGTCACATTTACGTGAACAAGGTAACGAGTTATCACAGATGTCTTTTTGTATAAATTCTATGAGTTTGTGACATTCTGATTTTCAGGTTCGTGTATTCGCACTGCGACCTCTTTAAATCCTCCTCCTCCTCCTCTGAGGTTTATGTCCGGGCCGCCCAGCTGAGAATCCCTATACGCCGTATGAATGGATAAGCGGCGGTGGGGCTCCACACTGCTCAGCGAAAAGGTGAATGGGCAGGCGGCGGGCTGTCACGGAGCTGGATGCCTCTCCCATACTGGCAGATTTTCATAAGAAAGGGCCATTAGTATGAGTGCAATGCCGAGCACAAAAATTGATTTGGCCTTTCGCTCCACAACCTTGAGCGCCCGACCTTCGAAATACCTGAGGGGTAACTCGCATCTAGAGAGGTGGGGGTGTGATTTATAATAGAGGACGGAGCAGCAGTGGAGGAGAAGGGGCCGGGTCTTTAAATTAGAAACGGAGGAGGAAGTAAACACACTCTTGAAGTTATTGTAGGTATTTTGCTTGACCACCTCCACATCCTCTATCTCTCCTCCTTCTCCTCTCCATCCTTCCCTGCCACCTTCACCCACCCTCTCGGCCTCTTTGCCCACACTGTCAACTCCGATCGGCTCTAATACGAGAGGCCCCCCCAGCTTACGGTGTGACAGACATAATCGGGTTTCAGGGGGGGGGTGAATAAGAGGGAAAAAAAGAAGGAGCTCACACAGTGATGATTATGGAAACTAACCTCCACCTTCACGTTTTATCTAAATCTAACCTCGAATAATCCGGAGGAAAACTGACCCGGTGAGTATCTTTTCACCCGTGACGAGAAATATACGTCATATTCCTTTAAATTCTCAGCGTAAACAAACAAACAAACAGGGTGTGTTGCCTCCGCGTCAGCACCACTCTGCTGCAGTTCTGTTCAGTCGCCTGTTAACTTCACGAAAACAGGACACCTTGTGAAAAATTTAGAGCAGTTCTGACCAAAAGAAAGGTTTTTATGAATCAGTTTCACCAGGGCAGTGTTTTCCTGCTGCCCGTCACCGGGGGAACTCCACTGACGCGATCCGACCTTATTTTGACAGAGATGGACGAAAAGGAGCGAGGGAGGGAGAGGTTAGGACGCAAGATGGAGGCAAAGGCAAGAAGAGAGGAAGGCGAGCGATGGGATAGTAAAGACTGGAATGGGGTTGAGGGAGTTAAGGAAGAGAGACGTGAACATACAGGTAAAAAAAAAAGGAGAAGAAGACGGATGAAGGGATGGAGATGCAGGAGTAGACTGTTAGAGTTTAGCCTGGAAAGAGAATCATGGACGAGAGAAGGAAGCTACAGTAAGTCCACACTGACGAGGGGGGAGGTGGTGGAGGTGAGGTCTGAGAGCGGTTGGAGAGGAAGATAAAGAGGATTGATAGGTGGCGGTGTAGAGGGGCGTCGGGGGGGTGAGGCAACATATATCGTAGAGAATTGGCCATTAAGGAAAACGCGGAGCAATTAAAAAAAAGGGCATGTTGCTGCAAATGGTTTAAAAATGTGTCGCCTCGGGGCAGATTTTCAGCCGTGGTGAACCTCTGCATAATTTCACTGACGTCAGATATATTTAATAGAATTATAACGTGGGAATGTGCAGGTCGATGTTTCCATACGAAGCAACTACGACTGTGACACTGCGATAGTTTTGAATATGGTCCAGAAAGTTCAATTTGATTTCTTTTGGTTTTTCAACGGAAAAAATTTGCCATTTTTAACTTCACATATTTGCTTCTTCTTTCTTTTTCCTTCGATTCGGTTGGTTGCAATGTGTAACTTTGCCTCTAGATGTCACTAAATCCTTCACGCCGATGTATATACGTGACCACGTACAGAGTCAAGAACTTCATCCTTGCTGCTGTGTTTGGGAGGATAGAGGCGCCGGGTCATTTATAACATCTTCAAAAAACACCACACATTAACAGTTAAAAGCTTTTTCCTAATTTTGTTAAAAACGTCTTATAGGCTTTTTCAAATTTTTGTATGTTTCCACAACGAAAAACTGACCGTACATTATTTTTAGAGAGTTGCTGAAAAACTGATATTTGGAGAAAAATTGTTTGTTCTTCAAAGATGTGACAGAAGTTTTGACCTCTCTGGGGTCAAACTGAGCCCAAATGTAAGAAACATCACTCTGTAGGATTTACCAAACAAGGAAACGTGTCAGTGGTGAACTCATTTAACAGTAAAAAAAAAACTAGATATATATTTCCTGATTTGCTGAAATAAAATTGCTTCATGTCCATTTCTCTCTCTTGTCACCTTCATCAAATCTTTTCTAAAAGTTGTTTTGAGTAAAATCAGAAGAGAAAAAAATGTTTTTGTGGCAGTTGGTGCTGAGGACTCACCTTGACGATGTCGCCCAGGTAAACGTCCTCCATCTTGTTCGGCACCTTCATCTGGAAGATCCGACCCACCACCGCCGAGGAGTCCGGGAAGGCGTTCTGCTGAGTCGCGGCATCCTCGCCCGTTCCAGCGGCGACAGGCTCCGTGGCGCGCACGCCCTCCGTCGCCTCATGGATGTCCCGGAGGAAGGAGGACTGCATGGAGGCCTCCAGCTCGCTCCGCCCGCCCACCCTCTCGCTCGGCCCGCCCGTCTCCACGAACACCATCTCGCTCAGCACGTCGATCTCCACCTCTGCGCCGACCGGCGCAGGGAGCCAGGTCGCCATGGCGACGAGCAAGCCCAGCAGCACGGCTCTAGTCCTGGGTAGTCTCACGTCGAGGCCCCTGCTCGCCCCGACGCCTCCCACACTTAGTTTAGTGCGCATTCTTCGTCTTTTGTCGGCCCGTCACTGGTGCAGATAGGAAGAAAAAAGGAGGATGTCCAAGTGGGACGGAGGACTTAGTGTGGGGGGGAGCATGCACCCTCGACAGGTCGAGCAAATCCTTCCTTTCAAATGTCCCTCCCTCCCCTCTCCTTCTCCGCCCAAAATCTCTCCACCTCGCCTGGCGCCGGGCAAGAATCGTCCACCTCCTCCCCCTCCTCTTCTTCTTTTGTCCCTCTCTTCTTTCTCCCTCCGTTGGCTTTTATTCTGCCTCTTCCCCTCGGCCCTTTGTGCTCGCCCCCTTCAGAGGCTTAGCCGTCCCATTGCGTCGAGCACCTTTCAGATCTGTGGAGGGGGGAGAGAGACAGAGGACGGGGGTTAGACGAGTCACTTGATACACTGTCGACACAACCCGAACATCTCGACTTCAAATCAGAAGACAAGTTCAGCCACTTAGACTGATTTGTGCCAGACAAATCTCATTGCCGATAGAAATCCATCAGTGCTGGGGAGTAATCTGATCAGTTCTTACAACAATTCCGGCCGAGTTCTATTTCTCCCCACTTTCACCCTCTCACAACTCTTTTCTTTACCAGGTTTTGTTTTTCACTGACTTCAGACCAGAGAACGAAAGAGTGAGAGGGACGAGACGGACGGGGAGGGGGGCGGGGGGGGGGAAGACCACGGGCGGCGTGAAGGTGATATACGGTGGGACCTTGGATTAGACAACAATGCCGAACCCGTCAAAGCTTTCTTTTTTCTTTGGAGCCGCCAAATGAATGTGTGCCTTCTCTTTTGTGAGAGAGGTCAAACTCAGTGTAGGTGTTTGGAGTTTTTTTTTGTTGGGGGGGGGGGGGGGGGGGGCGGAGAGCATGTGATGGTGTGTGAGGCTACTTTGTGTGTTTGTGTCCATTGTGCGTGTGGAGGCCTGAACTCTGGGGTTCTGTTATTCATTCGGCTCTTTCATGGTGGGGGGGGGGGGGGGTCCTCCCCCTGTGTGTGTCACAACACAAACCATTTCCCCCTGAGGGCTTTCATTAGAGAGCAAGGGACAGCGGGACAGGAAGAAAGAATGAATTAGAAAGGGGAAAGAGAGAGAGAGAGACCCCCACTATGACTCAATTTTGCCCCGTAGCAGATCCCAGAGGAGAAAGGGAAATCACCGCAGGAATTCCCCGACAACAACGACAACAACGACAACAACGACAACACCGCCGCGCCTCCCAGGTGTTGCCGCCTCGCTCTTCGCCTGCGTCACCTTCGCACAAAACGAGCATTTGGTCACGAGCGTGACTGAGCCGTTTCTTTCACTTCTTACTCTCCGAGGAGGACGAAAATAACCTCTACAACGTCTCCATTTACTTTAACCTTTGTGAAAGTCAAGATTTTTTACTCTTGAATGTTATTTCTCATTGATGCCACCTTGGATTTTTTCTTTTCTCCACCCCTGCTCACTGTTTACACGTTAAACTTTTACCAAGCCGCCTCGGAAGTAGTCCAAGATGGCTGCCAGGGATAAACTCGATCCCTTTTATGTCGCTACCTTCAACCGCATCGCTGCAGGCAACAAACCTCCTATTTCCCCCTTATTGCTTCTTCGCCCCGGCTGCCTCTCTTTCTTTAATAAAAAAAGAAAAAAAACTTTCTCCGCTCCTCTTCTGGTTTTCCTCCGTGTCCTTTTCACCCTCACACGGTTTTCTATTTTTCAGAAACATTTCGTCCTGCCGTCTCCTTTCTCCCGAGGCTTAACGGTGCGCCACACCTCTCTCTCTCTCTCTCTTTCTCTCTTTCTTTCTCCAACCACCTTGAAAACCTTCAAGGCGAATCTCTCCCTCTCCTCCTCGCACTGACATACCCTTCAGAAACACGGCCGGTCTATTCATCGCCTGACAATGGGGCTGATGATGGCGGAGGAGTGTCGCCATGAAAGGGCCCGCTGAGCGGCGTCGACGCAGAGAATGAGGGAGGGAGGGAGGGACACACACACACACACACACACACACACACACACACACACACACACACACACACACACACACACACACACACACACACACACACACACACACACACACACACACACACACACACACACACACACACACACACACACACACACACACACACACACACGTAAAGTAAAGAGAGACTGGGGACACCGGGAGTCGTCACCGTCACCTTGGCAGACACAACTCCGGCCCCTGCCCAAACGCTCCCCACCCACTTCACTCCGACACAGGATGGAGAGATGAGGTAGAGAGGGTGAGGAGATCATGGGAGAGAGAGGGGGACACAAAGAGACGCTGCTAGAAAGTGAGGAGGCAAAGAAAGCGACAGTTTTTCTGTTTCCGAGCGTCAGAATTTCACAACTCAGATGAACAGAAAGAAACGAGAGGCAATGTCACACGGACAAAAACCTCAAACGGAGCCTCCGGATTGGACGAAAACATCGGAGAAGCACCATTAAGAGGTGTGGTGACACACGTGTGCTCGACTTGGCACATGGTGTGTGTCCACAGCTCCGGTGCCGACGACAGACATCAGCCCGCAGATAAGATGAGCGTGCAGCTCGAGGAAAGTTGGGGCCAGTAGTTCTAAAAGGGGTGGACCGGGTCACCGGGCGTCATGGCGACACCTTTGTTCCCATCGGGCTCTTGTCTGTGTGTGTGTGTGTGTGACTCTCCTCCGATTGGTCGGGATCTTTCCCTCACTGCTCTTCAATTACTCAAGTGGTCAGTGGCGGAGATTTACGGTCACTGGAGGAGCAAGACTTTCCCACAGTCCCGTTCGGGCGGCAGGAGGGGTGGGGACATTTTTATTTTGGCTGCTGAGACGCACGAAACCGACGCTCCCAAAAAAAAGGAGGAGGAAAAGAAAAGGTGGTTATCTGGGAAACGTGAAGCTGTGTTACCGTGTGAAGCCCTCAGGACGACGGCGTTTATCGATAAGGAGTCAGGACCAACTTACTGATGAGTGGGTGTAAACTGAGCAGCGTGTTAGAAAACTAACTTTTAATAATTGTCTAGTTGGAAAATGAAATCGGGGGATTGATCAGATTGATAGTGACGGTTTCCCTGTTCGCCACAGGCCTCAGAAGTAACCGATTAAAAAACGAAATCCCTCCCTCGCACTTTTGCAGCACGTTTTTATCAATTTAAAAGTTGATTGATACTCTTCTCCTGGAGTTTATCTAGTTTCTCCAAAAACCACAGCGGCTGTGAAGAAACGAGGCGACGCTGCGAAAAACAACCTAAAAGTAGAAGGAAGTTTGATCAGAGCAGACTCACATCCAATCCACCTTTAGAGACGGAGACTCGCAGAGTCACAGACTGTCACGTCTTGGTTTCTTAGACAATGATCCAAAGGTTGTATCATGTTCTTCATACGTACATTCAACAATTTTTCTTTTTCTTCCTTAGCTTCAAGTAAAATATATAAATATCAATTGTTCCCAGGGTGAAAACCCTGCAACAAAAAACTTTACAACTTTTTTGCAAAAAGGAAGAAACCGGTTTTCCAAAGTCTGACTTTGGATTTTTGGGGGGTTGATGCTGATTCCAATATTTTGGATTAAAAAAAAAAAATCAGCTACCGATGATGATTCCTAAGATGTGGTTATCAAACCCTTGTGACGAAGAATTATAATTTAGGCTTGAAACTTCAAAGTTTAACCATACACCTCATTATAAAAAACTATGAATAAAAAAAACTATAATCATTTCTGAATTGTTTATTCTGTAAAATAAACATTTTCATATATAAAGATAAAGGTGGATACCAATATATCAAATAAAGACTAGTATTTCCGTTGAAGATGTAACAGGACGTTGTTTTGCTTTTTTCCGGTCACGTCTTCAAAATTGCAGTTGAACAAACCTCGCGTCAGTTTCCAACTTTTCCTCGTTGGTTTGAAGCAAACAATAGAAAAGAAAAATTGTGACACACACACACACACACACACACACACACACTGTGTGTCTGTGATCATCAGGTCGACCTACACTTTTATCTCGAATGTTACATTTTATCCTTCAGACTGTTCACCAGCTGCCGCGCGGTCGTTAAAATGAATATCCAGACGTGACGCTCGTCCCCGCGGTCGGGTTACGAGGTCGTCTTTAAAAATAAACAGTCCACCGGACACTCGCGTGCTTTCGCCGCCTCTCCCTCCCACTGGGTGGAACGCGGGCGGGGTAAAACGGGGTGAGAGGGCGGAGCAGACGACGTGACGGGTGGCGGGAGGGCAAAGAGCGCAACGGGTTGGGTAGGGGGGGGGGATGAGACACGGGGCTAAAAGAAGAGACGTTTGACAGGGGGGGTCGTTTGTTACCAGCTACAGGACACAATGTGAAACCTGCGCCGTGAGGTCTAAACTTAGCAACGTGCAAATGCATTTCCTATTTAGTGTGAATAACAGGGCGGGCGGTGGCGTCACGCCTCACGTCCAAAGATAGCACACAAATGTGTTTTTATGCCTCGTTACACGCGGACCTTTGCTGCCTGTAAAATGCCTCCGCTAATTGGCGCCGTGGTGACACCACGCCCTCTTCGCCCCCCGAGTTATGATCCCATACGAATGAAGGAAGGAAATAAAACGACGATCATTCGACCTGTGGTCAGTTTGCAAAGGATCGACTTGTTAGTAAGTCATCAACTGATAATTAACAATCAATAAATCGGTCGTTTACCGAAATTTCTCAAGTGAAAAGTCAGACCCTGCACTTTTGGGATCTGGACCGTTGCCGTGACGATCTGAAGATATTTTATTCTTCACAGTCATTTTCAATATTTGAATCCCGACTACACGCCAAAGTCCCTACAGGAGGCCGTGATCTCTACAGACACGTTCCACCCTCCTCCGCAACTTGGTGATAGTCTCTGCTCTTCTTTTTTTTTTTTGCTGGGGTGGGGGATAAAGGAGACATCCTGGGTGGGATCATGAGACCGGAGCGAGGCTTTAATGCCGTCGCCGGAGAAGGATGAAACGGAGGGAGGACGGCGACAGGAGGAGGGAGGGAGGGTTGGAAACACCAAAGGTAAAAGAAATTCTAGAGACGCTTGATTCCTTCCCATGGGGGGAGGGAAGAAAAAAAAAGAGAAGAAGCTGCGCCAAAGGTACAGGAGGGAAGTCAGGTATCAAACACACATACAGTCTCTGACTTAATAAGCCGAGCGCGCGGGGAGGATTTCACATTCCCTCTGCAGGAGACGAGCGGCAACGAGTCCGACACCTCGGCAGCTGCTGAAACACGAGAGTTTAACCTGAACACGGCGAGCGGCTGCACAGACGCTGCGAGGAAAACAACAAACACACAAAATACCAACAAGTTCGATTTAAACTTTGAGACGAGATGAATATCTGTGATATTAGAGTGAGTATCTGATGTCACCTCGGGCTTTTATACAAACCAAACTATGTGTTGATTAATGAAGAAAATGAGGGTAAAATGAACTGATGAAGTAAAGTAAATCGTTATCTGCAGCTCTGGATGATCTGAAGTGAGATCGTCGTCTCATTTTTCAAGAGAGAAAACAAAATCTTAGAGGAGAAGCCAAGATTAACCGAAGGAGGTTATGTTCTCACCCCCGTCCATTCGTTTTGTTTGTTCGTTTATTTGTGTATTATCAGCGGGATGAAGGAAAAACCACTGAACAGATTTCCACGAAACTTGGTGGAATGACGGGCACACACTCATTGGTATGAGTCTCAGAAATTTGCCAGATTTTATTTATTGGAAGCCATGAATTATTCCCGGTGAAATTAGTGAAAATGTAAAAAAAGAAAACCCCAAAAATAAAATAATTACTGCATCTGCCCTTTTGCCCAGATCAACACCAAAATGAAATCTTTCACCTTTGCACCAAGTTTACCTCCTCGGGGAAGGTAAAAAAAAAATATATATGTATAACTACCAAATGAGTTCATGAGCCTAATTAAGTTCCAACTGATAAATCCCTGCAGCCACTAACAGTGTTAACAGGTTGTGTACTTTGCACTGCTCAGTGAGAAGAGCTTGTTTTAAAAAAGAGGGAAATTCCTTCTCTGGAATCAGCCAATAGGGAGGCAGAGATGCCTCTCGGCGGCCAATTAGAGGAGAGGAATCTCCCCCGCGGAGGCCAATCAGAGAGACATACATCCTGTCAAGGGCGAAACATTAGCACCTCAGTAGCAGTTTAAAGGTCCTACGTTCCTCCGCTTTCTCCCCCCATCACTCCATCACTCCCTCCCTCCCTCCGTCACCTTTCTGTCCCACAAAGTCACAGCTGATGCGTCTATTATTGGCTCCGACAGGGCGAGAGACACCGGAGACACGGGAAGAAGAGGAAGAGAGAGAGAGATGGAGAGAGTAGGAGGCAGGCACAGAGCGAGATGTGGAGAGAGTTTATAAATGGTCTCATTTCCAGAGGAAGAGCCCAGACTGACAGGTGACACTGACGCCACGCAGGACACAAATATCTCACACACTCACACACACACACACACACACACACACACACACACACACACACACACACACACACACACACACACACACACACACACACACACACACACACACACACACACACACACACACACACACACACACACACACACACACACACAAAGCAGATTGTATTGTACGCCGCAGCCTCAGATTACGGAACGTCTTTAGCTCTACAATAAGATTGAGACGTTTAGCTCGGAGATTAGCCACATTCCAGGTGTTTAGCCGCTTCCTATCGTCCACGGTGATTTGTGTGGTGTGAAAGGACGGGTGAGATTATTGGCGCGGTGTGAGGACACCAGGCGTCAGCGTCGTTCTTCTTTTTTTTATAGAGCCGCCGTGGGACAGAGATTGTGTGTGTGTGTGTGTGTGTGTGTGTACGCGTGTGATGATTTATTAGACTCAAA
This sequence comes from Scophthalmus maximus, assembly GCF_022379125.1. Taxonomy (NCBI): domain Eukaryota; kingdom Metazoa; phylum Chordata; class Actinopteri; order Pleuronectiformes; family Scophthalmidae; genus Scophthalmus; species Scophthalmus maximus. The sequence goes on from NC_061520.1 coordinate 4,798,516, forward strand.
ACTGTTCAACTGTGACCTCAGAACAAATCTGTGCAAATTGAAAATGAACTGATTCCAGTCGTATTCCGTGCACTCCGTATTTTCCAACTCACATAATTATGTTTTGTAATTAGCTCGGGCTGGGATTTGGGACAAGAAGATCCAGCGACGGCGTAACGCGATACAAGTCGCAGAAACGGAATCACTCATGATGCAAATCCCCCGTCCAGACCGCGGCGCCGGTAGCTGCTGCTAAGGCGTGCGGGGTGGAACATATGTGTGAACAGACGGCGGCGAAGGAAAAGGGCCCGCGTGCGATGCCAACGCTGAACCGGCTGCAGCCTGAAAATACACCCAACGACCCGGTGAGTTGTCAGCCATGTTCAGAGGGGAGGAGGAGGGAGAAAAACAATAAGAAGACGACTGAAATAATAATGAAACGATAGTCACGCGTTAACTCAACTTTCCACACATCCACTCACTGATCCTTTGACTTCCTGAATAAGTCCAAAAATTTATCCCACGAACAAAAACCACCTAAATAGTGTAAAGAGGAGATGAGGGCGGGACAAAAAAGAGAAGATCAGTGGGCGTCGGAGGAGAGAATAACAAACACGGATGTCATGAAGGTGAAGAAGAAAAGGTCCTGAGAGAACGACAACAACTACAAGTCCAGCTGAGAGAAATAAGCGGCGCTGCATGTGGAAAGTTCCGGGGCCGCTCCTTCGGCCGGGCCGGCTTTGGTATTTTTCACTCGCTTAAAAAAATCGGTGCGTGACAGACAGTTGGAAGCAGATGTGAACCTGCCTCGTAAAAAAACACAGAGAGTTCTGGGAAAAAAAGAAACAGAAACAGAAGGACGGGAAAAACATCGCCTCCGCAGCACCAGACTCTCGGGTGGAGCTCGGATGTAAATATGATCTATCCTGAAACGAACACCCCACACACACATCAGGGGGGTATAGCTTCCATCCGAGGGGACGCGCAGACGTCTGATCGTGCTGCACAGATGTACATGCATATGTATAAGAAATCTGAGCCGTTCGAAACGTGCGTTTCAGTCCAACGCCGGGCTGGTGAAGCTCCACCACACTGATCCCGGGGGTTCATCGTTCGTGCCGTTTTCCGACTTCAGATGTACGAGGACGCGACATGGGGAACCTGTGACCTGACAGACTGTGGGTGGGGTCGCCTGTGACCCGACAGGCGGTGGGGTGGGGTCGCCTCTTCCGGACCTCCCGGCGTTACGACAACACAACGGGGAGGGTTCATGTTCCGGAGTAACCGCAGACGACCCGCAGCGACTGGGACGCCATTTATTATCTCCCAAAACAAGATCCTAATCTGACAAATAATCCTTTCATCACAAAAACAGGCCTGTTTCACCACAACAGGATCATCCATCCGGCTCGTCGGCGTGACAACTGAACATAACAAAGGAAAAAAAAAAAAAAAAAGATAAAAAGAAAAATCCTCCACATTGTTATTTCAAGTGCGATATTAGAAAACAGAATCAAACAAAAACGTTGAACTTGAGCGAGATGAAAGAGGCGGATCAACATCCTGCAGTTTGAAAACACCGTTCGCACGATGAGTAGCTCCGAGTGTCCCGTCGTGCCCCGCAGGGCTCGGTGCGCTTCGAGTTCCTCGAAATGAGGATTTAATTTGAGAAAAAAAAAAAATACATATATTGTTTTTTAAATGAATAAAATATAAATAAAAATGGAACCAGCGGGGCACATTCATGGGACTTGCGGTTCTTTTTTCGCGAACGCAGCCCAACACGCGTCCGCTTTGATTAGAGTTGTGTTTTGGAATGTCGAAGCATCAGCGCTTTCACCCACTCGCTTAGAAAACCTCATAGGCTTTTGACGGAGAAGATGTGTGTGTGTGTGTGAAGGCTAACAGCTCATGAGGGGAAAGTGCCACAATGCTTTGCACATCTCAGTAGGTTAATTATAACACTGCAACTGCTGCAAAAATGAAACATGAAAGAATTAACAGTCGTGAGAGGGAGCACGGGGAAATACAATTATTGTTTAAAAATGTGTAGGTAGAATGAGTAATTACATTTCACTCCAATTAGTCTGCTGAAGTTGTGTTTTGTGTGTGTGTGTGTGTGTGTGTGTGTGTGTGTCAGACCAGTTCACTGTGGACGGCTTGTCCAATTAGGCGACAAAAGTCGTGTCCCCAATTTGGGAAAAACTTCATGGTCTTTTGGGGTCTCCAGGAAAATGGATGTACGTCTGTGTGACCTTTGACAACGTGTGTGTGTGTGTGTGTGTGTGTGTGTGTGTGTCTCCATGTTGTTCACGCCATTTACTTTTTAACACTAAAGTTAGTTCATATGTGCAGTTTTGCTTTGTTTTTTCAAACCCCTCCTTTCACACTGTCAGTAGATGAGTTTCTCTTTCTGTGTGTTCGTGTTTCTGAAGGACGTCGCCGCGTGGAAAAAGGGACCGAAAGGGAGCGCGTCGCCCCGGGTGTCGCGATTCCGTCGCTTCTGACCGGAAGCTGGAGCTGATGGAAGACATGTGACGACGGCAGAGTCATGTGACCCGGAAATGAAGACGACTGCGCCTTTTCGCCTTGAGGATAAAAAAACAGACGCTGTGCTTCATGGCCACAACACCATTGCTAGGCAACAAAAACATGGATGCCGACGACAAAGTTACTCTTGGCGTGTAGAGGTTCGAGGCAAACTGTTGAGCAAGTGAGCCGCTGGGTAACGTCGTGCAGGGAGTTCAAAGACATGTTGACAGAGGGATGTCACAGAATTACAAAGAAAAACTTCTCGCGACTAAAATCACAACGTATTAACTTATCAACCGATGAAAAATGAACGACAACGGCCTCCGACATGTCGAGAACTCTGAGCTTTTCACACAATGGTGGAGGTCCGAGGTCGGGAACGCAACAATGCGGAAAAACAGAAAAAGCGCTTTGGACAAAACCATTAGGATGAGTCACCCCCATGTGGTTCTCCGCGGGTCAAGGTCCATGTGTGTGTGTGTGAACCTCGTCCTACTGGGACCACCAGCAAAGACTTGAGATACACTGACAGCTGGGGGCAGCTGGTCAAGTAAGAGTGTGTGTGTGTGTGTGTGTGTAAGACAGACAGCTGGGGACAGTTGCTAGTGTGACAGAAAATGACAGCCGGGCAACACGAGACCTTCTATATGCTCTCTCTCACTCACACACACACACACACACACACACACACACACACACACACACACACACACACACACACACACACACACACACACACACACACACACACACACACACACACACACACACACACACACACACACACACACACACACACACACACACACACACACACACACACACACACACACACAACTGCAGACTCACTTAATCTGTGCCCTTTAATCCGAGGGTGCGCTTCAATCCGTGAACTCTCCCTCCCCAGGTGCCGTCCAATTCCCCCGGAGCGAGCCCTGGCCCCCCCCCCCCCCCCCCCCTCCCTCTGACAGATCCGATCGCGGGGGAATCGGAGCTAAAAATTACAGTCGGGGGGGGGGGGGGGGGGGGGGGGGGGGGGGGGGGAGTGAAGCCGCGGTGAAGTGAAACTCATCCCAGTTTGTAATCCGTTTGTCTCAAACTGTCCGACTTTCACTCGTCGTTTAAAAAAAAGAAAAAAGAAAATAAAATACACAATCAACTCTTTCCTCAAACGCACAGCTGTTTGTGTGAGGCGAGTAAACTCGAGCACTTGATTTTCTGATACCATGAATCACTTTATGAGAGGAGGTGTCAGAGCGGGTGTTTACAGATGGGGATCGGTGTCTCACTTTAGATTAAACACGCCGACACTCGGCGCCACGTTTTTCATCTTCTGCTGCACGGAAAGTATCAGGATCCCCCCTCAAAAGAAATAAATAAATGTCATATTGATTTCAAACAAAACCTGCATCATGTTTGACATATCGATACTTCCTACACCGCGTTACAACGAGTTCACCTCTCCCGAATAGTTATAGACTTAACCTTTATATGCTTCTTCTTTGTTTTCCAGGTTTAGAGTCCTTGTTCCCAGGTCGACTCCCGTGTCCCTGTGTCAACTGTTCATTTCTCTCCTGTTATAAAACCAACACGATGATATTTATACATCTAACTCTCTTGTCTTTTCTATTCCTGTAAAACACTTTCAACTGTCTGATGACTCATCCTGCGCTCAGGGAGGCGTTCGTTCACTCCTTCTACTTCCATAATAAAACTTTATGGAATTTTCAACCCCTCCCCGCGCACGTAGATATGAGGAATCCCATTTCCTTTTAACCCCCCACGCATTAGTATGACTACTGACCAAAAACTTTCTATGTCAGTTAGAATGCTAATACTTGCTAATTGGCCTTGAATGCAAATAATGTGACTCGAACGTCACCCGGTGGTAAACGCTTCGATGAAAAGCTGCTCTGACGCAGATGTCAAAAAACTGTAATAAAAGTTTAAGACTAAATGTGATTTGTGAGACACTGTCTCATCATAACAAAACCCCCCAAAAATATAGAGGTAATCCTGGACTCCAGACGCAGAGATCCACCCTGAGCCCTCAGGTGATCCGAGTCCGATCCGAGTCAGGCTCCACTTCGCTCGTCGTCTCCTCCTCTCAGATAAACAGCACTAATCTGGGTCATGAGTCATGAGCGGGTTCGCTCCTGATCATATAGATGATCACGTCTGCGGATGCTGCAGTGACCTGGATACAAGCAGCAGCTGCGGCTCGTGTGTATGCGTCTGTGTGTTGTGTTGTGTGTTGGTCTATGAGTGCGTGTCCCTTGCAATGATAGCCATCGCCTTCCCTCCCCCCTGGTGACGCAGGTCATCGATTCTCATCCCTGCGTCTGTCACACCCGGCGAGTCACAAATACACAACGAGTCGGCGAAATCAGCCCACGCTTATTTACACACACACACACACACCTGCAGGAAAACCAGCCTCCAAACTTTCATCTGAATTTTATTCCCTATAATAAGTTGGACTAAAATGTGTTTTTCTTCAGCACAATTCTGCAGCTGCTTTATGCAATTTGAACACGTATTCTGACGGTGCATGGTTGGATTTTGACACTCACTTTTATCATCTTTGTTGAACGTTTTTACCTTTGGAACTACAGTTCCCATAATGCAACAGTGAGTTACACAGCAAGTACAATGTGGCCTATCTGTCTTAAGCCCGTATCTGATCACATTCAGTCAAACTGTCTCAGTTGAGAAGTTGCCGAATCAGCTGTGACCAGCTGCTGTTTGCAGTGAACCCGATGCAGACTAAAAAACACATCCAAGATTCTGAATGAAGTTCTGAAGTAGAGGGGCGAAACAATCCCGTCCTCCGTTTTCCCCTGACGGAAAACTCACTCTGTCGCTACGCGGAGGCGGGTGAGTTGTTCCGCGTCGAGCAGAGGCGAGAGTCAGTTCGCGCCCGTCAATCACGAATCTACCTCGCGGCCTGTCGACAGCGTGTCGCGGGGCGAACACGAGCGGAGCCAACAGGTCACGAATCAGCAGCGGCAGCGTGTTGTTTATTCGTCCCGTTCAGCTCGGGAGCAGATCATTCACACAAGTCCAGTCTGTCAGCAGCTTATTCACTCAAGTCGAGTCTGTTCGCCGCTCACACGTTCAGCCCCACTGTATTTCGCTTCCTCCGCTTTATTCACTCAGCACTTTATTCACTGCAGCTGCTCAGTATCTGCGATCTACCTTGGCCCCCCCTCCCCTTCCTGTCTCCGGCCACGGTCACTGCAGCTCCGCGGCGCCATCCTTTATCTCCATGTGATAATAGCAGGCCGCGGCCGATAGCCTTACGAAGCGGCCAATGTGACCTCCAACTCACAGGCGAGGTTTTAAAGGCACCACGGGGATGAGATGTTTTTTTCCTCGCCAAGCTCAAGACGTCCGCCCCGTTTGCTAAATACATCTCGGTCAAATGGGCCGAGGCGCCGCCGCCGCACCGACCCGATATTTATCACTACATTTTATTTTTCACCCTCTGCGCTAAGTGTTGCTTGATGCGTGGCTGTGCAGGATTTAGGTAAAGGTCACAGGGAAGGAATCAACCCGGGAAAACCTCCGTGAACTGTTTCAAATGAAAACACAAGAGAGAGAGAGAGAGAGGGAACATCCGTACCGGAAACGCACACCATCGGCGATGCTTGTCAGCAGGATTTAAAAACTACTCTACAGATTTCCACGAAACTTGGTGGAAGGATGAAACATGGGCTGAGACAGAATCCATTAAAAATTTGGATGCGAGAGTTTTCATCACTTTCTTTGAAATTGTGAAATAGGATGTTTACTTTGACATTTCCCAAAGGAATAATTCATGGATCTTGATGAAAAAAATCTGGCATATTTAGGAGACTGACTTGCCTTTTTGAAACCTTGCCGGAGGTTTGTGCTCTACCGAGAGATATTCTAGTGTTTGATTGACACCAGAAGCCTCTGATTTCATACATTTTCATAACATAGCATAACCTGGAATGAGAAAATAAAAAAAGGGAACGCCGATATCTGAATATCTGACGGAGACGTGAGGCAGAAGCAGATGAGAGGACGCGCTGTTTGTTCTGTACGTGACGGCCCATCTATATTCAACCAACACTATCTTTGGTTCGCAAGATAAACGTCACGGATGGGGGGAAGGATAAGGTGAAACTGAGCGCAGCGGGGACAGGGGATGAGAGATTTAAGAGCGACAGCGAGAACCTGTGGAAGCCATTAAGGATTCCGGTGACAGAAAATCGAGCAAAGAGGACGAGACGAGTGCCGGTTTGGCCACGATTAATGTTAATGTGAGCAAAAAAAAACCGCTCACGGTGACAATGTCACCAATATCAACATGTCGGTGTTTGGCAGCTTCTGGAGTTAGTTAACACTAATTAAACCAGAGGTCATTTAGAAATATAGCATGTGTGACGCACATTCAGCGCAACTGGATGCTGAAAACGGCAATCGATATCATAATCGATATCATATCACCTAAAACAGTTAGCATGCTGACATGTTCTTTTTGGCCTTGAACACTAAGTAGAGATCATACCTCTGCCAGCATTTCCGTTAAGAAACTACTAGAGCTGCAACAGTTAATCGATTAGTAATCGACTACTAAATGAATCGCCAACTATTTAAATAATGGATTAATCGGTTCAAGTAGTTTTCGAAATTCTCAGAATAATGTGAATATTTTCTGGTTTCTTGGCTCCTCTGTGACAGTAAACTAAATATCTTTGGTGTGTGGATAAAAAAAACATAATCTCGGCATTTTTCACCATATGGTCCAAACAATAAATCGATGAATCGAGAAAATAATCATCAGGTTAATCGATAATGAAAATAATCGTTCGTTGCAGCGCTAGAAAAAAAACATTCAAATGCACTATATCTAGATTTTTATCTGGATCCGCACCAAATCTCTCACACACACACGACCACACACTTGGATGTCAGTCCCCAAATATGATTCTGATTCATGAGACGCAGCGGTGGCTTAAGAAAAAGAGACGCAAACAAGCGGAGTGAAACAGGTGCTTCCTGCCTGTCGGGGGCAGAGATGATGAGTCAGACGGTGAAACGAGGGAGAGAAACAGAGAGAGACAGAGAGAGAGAAAAGGAGAGAGGGAGGTGTCGGTGTTTGTGGTTCATGGGCAGCGGCAGCAGGGGGGAGAGAGAGACGGAGGGATTCACTTCCTGCAGGCCTCAGAACGACAGCGGTGTTTAGTATCAGCCTGACACACGGACCAGCACACACACACACACACATACACACACACACACACACACACACAGTCCTGGTGTCTCGAGGCTGCAGCCACACTTTCAAACACTCTGCTGCTCAGTGCGATAGCTCGCTCGCTCTGTCTTTTCGGCTCTCCCTGCCCTAATGGCTTTCTGTGTGACTCCCCCCCCCCTCGGTGCAGTCCTGTACCTCCTGATAGCACGGAGCAAACAATGGCTGTATTAGCCATGCTACCGAGTCGGCTAGCATCTCAGAATAACAAACGAAGCGGAGGGAGGGCGAATGACTGAACTACTACAGAGAAGAGTTGACAGCTTCTTTCTCTTCATCTCTTTCTCTCCCTTCCCTTGAAAATCAAGGAGTAATTTGTTTGCTCTAACGCTCCATTTGTGCCCGACGTTAAAATGTGTTTTATAAAGAAATCCGATTACAATTGGACAGACTTTGACCTCATGACAGTTCAGATGTAAATGCACTTATTGTGGTCTGATCGTCCGGAGACGCATCGCAACCACCACTAACTGTTCCATACCAGTTAGACGGCTAGCAGCAGGTAGCCGGCCAGCAGCAGTTAGTGGGGCTAGCAGCAGGTAGCCGGCCAGCAGCAGTTAGCGGGCCAGCCCCAGTTTGCGGGCCAGAAGCAGTTAGCAATGCCAGCAGCAGTTAGCCGGGCTAACAGAAGTTACCCGGCCAGCAGCAGGTAGCGGGCGTAGCAGCAGTTAATAGGGCTAGCAGCAGTTAGCCGGCCAGCAGCAGTTAGTGCGGCTAGCAGCAGTTAGCCGGCCAGCAGCAGTTAGTGCGGCTAGCAGCAGTTAGTGGGGCTAGCAGCAGTTAGCCGGCCAGCACCAGGTAGCGGGCGTAGCAGCAGTTAGTAGGGCTAGCAGCAGTTAGCCGGCCAGCAGCAGGTAGCGGGCATAGCAGCAGTTAGTGGGGCTAGCAGCAGTTAGCCGGCCAGCAGCAGTTAGTGGGCCTAGCAGCAGTTAGCGGGGCTAGCAGCAGTTAGTGGGGCTAGCAGCAGTTAGCCGGCCAGCAGCAGTTAGTGGGCCTAGCAGCAGTTAGCGGGGCTAGCAGCAGTTAGTGGGGCTAGCAGCAGTTAGTGGGGCTAGCAGCAGTTAGCGGGGCTAGCAGCAGTTAGCCGGCCAGCAGCAGTTAGTCAGTGAACATGTTATTCAAGACGCCTGTGGAGTGAAGACGAGACCAATCGAAACACAATAACACAGCTTCACTGACGGCCCTTCTTCTTCTTCTGTCTTTTACTGTTGTTTGTGGGGCAACCGGGCAGAGGAACCACCCATTGTAAATAAAGATGGACGACACGACAGCTCCCAAAACGTGAAGCAGGATCATCTCGATCGCCTGAAACTAAACTTAAAACTGACATCCAACCACCCACTTCTCTATAAAACGAACAGAAAGCTCACAAACAAGCGTTTTCTTTGTTTGTTTTTTTAAAAAATTGACTCTTTTGAGCAGGAGGCTGTGCGAGTCGGAGCGTCGTTCCTTCACGTTCAAACAGAATTCATATCATTCCAGCCGAGCCGGGGCTGATTACAGGCCGAGCGGCTGCCGAGGCCATACACCTGGTTTGAGGTGAACTTCAAGAGAAGGCAAATCCACCTGATGTCTCGGGACTTAAACACAGAGCAGATGATGGCAGAGCTCCTTCCTCTCACCCTTTCATTTTCTTTGACTTAAAGACATAACTCATGTCGGAGTTATGAAAATGTTTGCTCTGAGGTCACATTCTGGTGGTTTTCTCATTGGCCGCGTTTTCTGCTGTTTCTGGAAATTGACTTGAGGCAGATTTTTTTTTATCCGTCGTACATTAAAATTTAATGAGGAAAACAGGAAAATATCGGCCGTCTAGATGTTCTAATGCCGACAGAGAGGAACTCATCAAGTTTAAAGTAATTCAGTGTGAACTGTCATGAGAGGGCGCTGGGAGAACGTCGTCATTCATCTTCTGCTGAATGTTTCAAAGCAGCCGTGAGAAACATGCCACCTGAGGACGGCGTGGTTTCCTGACGCCCCCCTCGATGACTTTCATGTTCGTACGGGAAGCGGAGCACGGAGAGAATCTACATCTTACATCCCATAATCCTCAAAGTGAAAAAAGCACTGAACCCAGAAATGCACTTCATTTACTTCAAATCTCCTAAAAATGAACTTTGCACGAGACGTTAACGTTAGGATGTTGGGCTAATTTTGAGAAACGTGGATCTACAAACATTTTCCAAACCGACTTTTCATCTTTTCACACTTGTGACTTACGTGTGTGTTTCAAGGATTTAAGATGATTTGTGAAATACGTATACTTTGAAAAACAGAATTGATAAGGAATATCTTGAGGCCCCATGTGCGAGTGACTGGAAACTGCAGTGTGCGCACGCACACGCGCACACACACACACACACACACACACACACACACACACACACACACACACACACACACACACACACACACACACACACACACACACACACACACACACACACACACACACACACACACACACACACACACACACACACACACACACACACACACACACGATGATGGGAGGTTTGAAAAATGTCCCTGTGAACCATGAGGATGTGAAACATCGAACGAGGAGTTTATAGTCTGATAATAAATTTCAGGTTTGATTGTTATTTTTTGACAAATGGCGTTGGCAGAGTTCTGCTCTGTTGTGAACAGCAGGGATCTGGGTGTGTGTGTGTATGTGCTCCTTCTTGTGTGCCCTTGAAGATTATTGCCTTATTAAAATTGTAATGCTCTTTGAAGCAGCAACTATGTAAACAATACCCCCCCTCTCCGACCCCCCCTCGAGGTCGAGCGGCTGCAAATGGAGGTCACAGTGAACCTGAAGGACGACGGGGAACAGTGAACGTCTCTGTCGCTCGATTTCTCCAACCTCTACTCACCTGTTCTCAGCTTCTTACTGTCAGCATCCCCATCACCACCATCACCCCCTCCCCAGTGCTCATTTTCTCTGTTGTGCTCACTCCCTCACTTTCTATTAACCCCGTTTCTCTCCATCTCACCCACCCTCCCCCTGCTTTCTCCCCCGTCTGCGTGCATCTCTGCAGTCTCCGGTCCCATCAATCAACACGTCCCATTTCTGCATCCCCAATTCTTTCTGTCCCCACATCCTGCCTACACGCACGCACGCACGCATGCACGCACGCACACACAGTGCCCCAGCTCTGTGGATTTAGACGCACTCATACAAACACATAATCTGGCGGCGATGGCGGCGGCAGGACGTGAATCATCGCAGCGCTCCGACAGACGACGACGCTCGTCCCTTTGAATGACTGTCCATCAGAAAAGACAGATTGAGGGATGAATGGGTGGGGGGTGGGGGGGGGGGGGGGGGTGTGGGTGGGTGAATGAACCGCCTGATGGGTGGATGAGTGTGTTGGATGGATGGATGGATGGGTGGGTGGGTGGGTGGGTGGATGAATAGGGAGGATAAATGGGTTGGGTGAATAAGTGGATGAATGGGTGACTCATGACATCCTGATCCGAAAAACACAAATCTGCAAAATGGGCTTGAAGACGAGCGCGTGTGTTTCCTTCCTGCTGCGTCGACTGTACCTGGTTCTGACGGAGTGTGTGTGTGTTTATTTCTGCTTCAACGTTCGCTCCGAAAATAAGTTTGGTTTTTATAGGTTTATGATCGAGGGCCGTGATTCTTCAGAGCCCATCTGCTGCTCCGCACTGGCGGTGTTAGAACTAATCATCAGTGAACTGATTCATAATAATCAATATAAACCTGAGCCAACAGGGAAACACTCCAAAGTCCGTTTTTACAGTTTCACAGTAATAAAAAAACATTAAGCTCATCAAAATGATTAATATGGAATTAAAAAAAAAAAAAAAATGTTTTCAGCTGCTCTCATGAGACAGACGGAACAAACTCTTTCAACAAGTTGACTTATTCTACCACACGTTTGTGTTTTTCCACTATTTCAGATGTGCGTATAATTAACATGTATGTGTAACATGTATAATTAAAATAATCATCGGTTATAACTAGAGCCCAGACCATTTATCGGTCGGCCAATAAAAATAAGTCTGATGTGAGCCTTTCGCAGACATTTCAGCAACAGCGTTTATGTTACGGCAGATAAATCTGTATCGGAATTTTTTTGTGATATTTTTCTTCGTATCAAGGGAGCTCTAATCTTTAACTGTCATTTTAACACTGTCTTTCACTAAAAGAGTAACAATAACTCCAATCAGTGGGCAATCAATTATTTAGTGGCCTATTTTGGGATTTAATTCAGGTTTATTTTTAACAGGATTCTCTGGATTCAGATTCTCAGATGTGGCCATTTGACAGATTTTTCCACCGTGACGTTTCTCTGAGGAACTAGTGACGGATACTTTTAACCCTCCTCTGTCATTTTATGAACCAAACGTTTAAATAAATGAACCGAGAAAATAATCAGCAGCACATAAGAAAATAACTGTTGGCTGCAGAAACGTATTTAAACTGGGAACGACACGATCTGTGTTTTTCCGAGGAATGTGTCGCTGTTCACAAATCCAGCTGACTCGTACGAACTTGTGTGTAACCTGAGGCTTCCAGATTATATAGTGTACGTGTGATTGTGTGTGTGTGTGTGTGTGTTGACATGCACCACCTAATGTGTGTTTCTGTCCCTGCTTGTGCGAGTGTGCGACTTTGAATTCGCGCCAGGAACAATGTCATCTATTGAGAATCTACCCCAGTCCCAGCCCACACCCACATGCAAACACACACACACACCCACATGCAAACATGCAGACACACACACACACACACACACACACACACACACACACACACACACACACACACACACACACACACACACACACACACACACACACACACACACACACACACACACACACACACACACACACACACACACACACACACACACACACACAGGGCTGGTGTGAGGTCGACCTGCTGATGTTTGACTGCTAGATTTAACATGTAGGCTTCTCTCCGATCTCATTTCCTTTGCCTTGTGTATTTGTCTTCCACCAACGCTCTAAAAATCTCCGGGCCAGAAGGCGAGGATGAGTTGTTTCCTGAGTCCACACACACACGCACGCACACACACGCGCACACGCGCGCGCACGCACACACACACACACACACACACACACACACACACAAAACCGTGTCCTTTCAAACTCAGCGACTGAGGTCTAAGGTTCGGCCCATGACGTGTCTCGTTCTCAGCTGTCGACTCTACTGCTCCTTTCATTTGTTCTTTTTTTTTTTAAACTCTGGCTCTCGAACAGTTTCAGAAGCAGCGGCGCCATTCGTCCAATCGGATTCTTCTTTGCGTTACATGTCTGTATCCGTTAACGCCACAAATATCACTCGAGGATTTGTGAGATTTGTTGTGCCTCTCGAACATAACTGCTAGTTAAGAAAGCCCCCCCCCCCCCCCCCCCCCACCCCCTCCAGTCAGCCACGTCTCCATGGTTACTGCACCGGTATGCTCTGACGTTTTGAGGCCGTCGCGGTGGAGCGGAATTCTTTCACAGAAAGGCCGAGCGACAAGTCTCCACATGCGAGTTTTCCGACGCCTCAGAAGAACAAAAAAGAAATGTCCACACGACTTCCCCCGAGCTCTATGCTTCCTTTCACACATGTGAAACGTTGCACATGTGTTGGTTTACTACTGATTCATTGCACAGAGTCTAAGATATATACAGGAAGAAGAAAAACCTGTATGAAAATGGTGATAAAGTCCAATTTCCGTGTTTTCTTTTCTCATCCCTCAGACTGGCGGTTTGATTCCGGATCACAAGACGACGTCTCACTCGCCCAACATTATCACAGCATGTGGTCTTTTCGTGGCATCCAGGGCTCCGGCGTTGCGGAGAGTTCCTCCACGGTTGACCGGGCAACTCGGAGCGCCATTTGGCTCCATGTCCAGAAGGCTAACCAGCCAAAACATGAGGGGGGGCGCGCCAATAAAGCTGTCCACTGATAGGCAGTTAATGCCCCAGAACTAATTACTGCACTGCCACCTTGTTTTCTATCTCCCCGAATCTATGGTGACACACACACACACACACACACACACACACACACACACACACACACACACACACACACACACACACACACACACACACACACACACACACACACACACACACACACACACACACACACACACACACTAATATATATGTGCTCCTTACACACATCTAAATGCCGTGACTGTACCGCAGAGGAAAAGTTTTAAGTAATGAGCGGAAAAAAACAGAAGTAGAAATGAGGAATTCTGGGAACTCAGTGGGAGTCGTGAAGTGGGAAATTTAAAGACAGTTTGGGGTTCATTAAATTCAAGAGAAGAAACAAACAAAACCAAAAAAATCCTACGAAGAGGTTGGTGTCAAAACATTTGAAAGATGTCAGAGAGTTCATCTAACAAACGTGGAGCTATGGTTCGTCAGGGTCGTCAACTGATGCAAGAGGGAACGTGTGAGAACACGGGGGCACCTCCCAGCCGAGCGCATCACAACGAGAACAGTGCCCCCCCCTCCTGAGCACCGCGGCTAAAACGGCGTCAGTATCAGTGACACACAGGCCCGAGCGGTTTCGCCACATCGATCGCTCGCGGGGGCCCGTGCCCGGCCCCTGCCCCGTCGTGCTGCTACCACCTCCCTCTGCAGCAGAGCGACGCTATATGTCAGCTGAGATTATACAGCAAACCGTCAGCATACAGGGAGCAACTGCCTGATGGGAGCACAGGGCACAAAAGTTTGTCACACTCCCCCCAGTGCTCACAGCTTGAGTCGTGGGAAAAGATGAAGACGACGAAGAAGAAGAAGAAGAAATTCACCGACACCTCGATGTGGCTGATAATTAAAACCTGCTGCACACATATTTACTCTCGGGTCAATTCATCCGCCACTGAAAACTCATTTTTCACATTTCAACTGGAGCCCGACCGATGTGGATTTTTTTCTCGGCTGATGCTAATATGCCGATTTCAGGGATCAACACATTTCCGATGCGGATATATTTCCCTATAGATATTAAGAGAAACTGTCAATGATTCCCAAGGTGTCGTCATCAAACCTTTGGGACAAACAAATGTCGCTGAGGTTCAACCATAAACTAATCATAAAATACCAAGAAAACACAAAAACAATCACATATATAGAACTTGAATTAAATCTGTTCTGTATTGTTTTAAATAAACGTTGTTTTTTTCATATCAAACCTAAGTGCTGACACTGAATCCGACTGTGATCGGCTAATCAAACTTTCGTCAGAAGGAATTTAAACCCAGAACATGGAGGATGCTCTGTTGCTGGGTGGCATCACTGGAGGAATGCAACCCCCCCCCCCCCCCCCCGTTCAAGCACAAATCACAGTCGTCAGCAAGCGTTGGCACAGCTGAGCTCCACTGTGGAAGAGAAAAATAGTTCTTTCATTCCATCCCCCTGCAGTCCGGTGTCAGGATCAACTCTTTCTGATTATTGATTATTATTCATCTTCTATTTTACAAACAGAAGTTTGTTCTGTTTGACACAAGCTTGCTTTCCAGTCTCCATGAGAGCGACGATCTCAGTGACGACTGTTTAAAGATCGAAACGTGTTCATTTTTCTTGATGCTGTGAACTTTAACAAACATTCAGCAACAAATGTTCGCTCTGTCTGGAGTCGACCTGAGCGAGGGCCCGGCGGAGTCGTGACCCGCCGCTCGTCAGAAGGAGCGCTCAATCCTCTGGGTTTGGTTTTGCTTTCCCGGTCGCTGCTCTGATTTTTTTTTTTTTTTTTAAAAAGCTGTTGATTCTACAGCTCGGCTCGTCGTCATCGGTGACGCTGCCAACAGGTGAGTGAGAGCAGCAGCTGCCGAGCACAGAGACGACCGACAGCATCTGCAGCCAACACTCGGCAAAAACCTGCTCTGAAGAATTACAGCTCGCGACAGGACGGGAGCTTCTGTGGATCGCAATCTGTGGCTTGGACCATTGACGATGACTGACAGTCCCCAACAACGTTAGAGACAGGGACGAGGGAGCTGAGAGAGACTATAAAACGCCTTCATACTTTTTTGCCATGACCAACAACATTCTACACAGCTTCAGTAAAGTTAAAGAAATCTGCGCTTTTTCTTTTGAGACATACCTTACTCACTATTACCAGCACCGAAAACCACGAGCCTTTAAGTTCACACACACACACACGCGCATACACACCGTGCATCAGATCAGGCCAAACATAAAAACACACTAAAACAAAATCAAATATTTAAAAGAACACTAAATAAAAAATGTCGGCCTGCCGCTGCGCAACTCTCAAAATGTTAACTCTATAAAATGAAATGAGAGGTTCCTTCTTTTATTAGTCGACTGTGTTTTTTAAGTTGCCAGTCGGGGGCGCTGCAGGCCCCTCTGCACCCCAACTTCCAGTGTCCTTGGTTTGCACTTTTATATGCAACATAAAAGTTATGTTTGCATAAGCGATAGAATTGAACACTGAAATATTTGCTAGGTTCATGTTCCAATTACTGATGTCTGTAAGTTGATGTTATTGATATGATGTGAATAAAGATGGGAGCATTCACTCCTGACACACTGCCGACTGACGTCACGATGTTTTACTGCGGACACGATCACGGGGCCAATTCTGTGGACGTCAGCCAACCTTTGGTCATAACAGGAGACTAGCAGTCTGTTTGGTTACAGATTTTCACTGGCCTCTATTTTAAACCATGTTGAAACCATGACAACAGCAAAAAAAAGAGAGAGAAAAAGATAGCAACTTTAACTCTGCGTCCCAAGGACCCTGAGAATCTGCTCGCTGACGTCGTCAACCGGAGCCCAGATTTCTCTGTTTTCATCCGAGACTAATAATAGCAGCGGCGGTCAACCGGTCCCACACCTTCCAAAGCCCGCGAGGCTCTTTAAAACATTCGATGACCGTTTCATTTTAGAGTTCTGACAAATGTGCCGTATGCGCGTCGGCAAAAGCGGGAGCATGAGTCACGGCGACAGAATTGCAGCCAACTGTGGGCAGAGAGAACTCCTGCGGATGGCTCATCCCCCTTCTCTTAGCCCAGAAGGGCTTGAGGGAGGACGAGGAGAGGCAGCGGGAGAAAGTGCCTGGAGGATCTAAATGTCATCTCCCAATGTGCTAAAGTGGGCTTATTCTACAACACAGATTTTCTTTACCTTCCTTTTTTCAGATAGGAAAAAGAGAGAGAGAGAGAGAGAGAGAGAGAGAGAGAGAGAGAGAGAGAGAAAACATGCAATCGTGATCTCTAAGCCGAACGGAGAATCCTCCTTTCCAGTAGTACCTATAGTTTGAGAGGCAGGGAGCCAAAGATTAGACTTATCACTGGGAGGATACACTGAGCTTTTCATAACAGAGGAGCTCAAATCCTATTTTGGATGATATTGATTTCTGAAATGGGAAGTAGCCGAGACTTAGAAAAGACTCCCCTCAGACGGGGGGCTGCCTCTGACGGCTTGATGGAAATCTTGTTTGCCAAGATGGAAATGGGATAAAAACCCAAACTGTTGCAGTATAATAAAAAAAAACATGATTTTCAAAGAAGTGAAGAAAAAAGAACTGACTGACAGCAAAGTGATCTTCTGTTTGAGGACGACATCCACACAAGTCAGGAAAAATGCTTTTGGTCCTGTTTTAAGTCCGAAAACCCCGGGGTTGTGTTTTTGAGTCTGGACGAACTGATGATGACGCCCGCGTCCTCTTCCTGATTGGTCCTCATCAGTCACGACTCGAGCGTCGCTAACACTTCCTGTCAGCAACAGTTCCACCTCGCCGTCGCTCAAAGAAGAAACCATTGTTGTTCGTCCTTTCGTGGTAATTTCTGTAACAAAGCAACCGACTGCAGACAAGACGATCATACTCCCTGTTGACACCACATGACCAGCTCGTATGGACGTGGTTCGATTTTAGTCTTGGAATCGTTATTTTGAAAGAATAACTGCAGTAGTGTGGATGTAGCTTAAATGTCACGTGACCTATTCATTTACAATACATCCTGAAGCGGAACTGAGTCTTCACAAATCCACAGGCCCTTTTAAATTCCCCACAAGTCTGTGCCGAGCGTCTCCGGGGGCCACTTCAGGTCAGAAGTTACTCAGCGCACGTAAGCTTTGCGAAAAGGGAGAAACAAAAACAAAGACAGAAGAAGAAGAAAAAACCCCGAACAGGATTTACTTTCAAAACCACAACACAGAGCCGCAGACACAAAGCGGCCGCTGCGTCTCATGCAACACTGTTCAATACCTATTGAGCTGATCATCACCCTGAAGAGATGCTGCGGCTCCGCCGCGTTCCAGAGGCAATTTAAAGCTCTTAGGCCGAGAAGCAAAAACCTTTTTACTGGAGAGCGAGAAGCCTTTCAGAGGCGAGCTCTGCTGCTGTTGACTGAGACGTGAACACACACACACACAGGAAACCACACAGGCAAAGAACACACTCTCACACACACACACACACACACACACACACACACACACAGGCGCTAATGCACACTGTTTATTTAACCCCATAAAGGTCAGAGCAGAGACACAGATCTCTTCTGTTTAACAACCTCAGTCTTATCGAAACTGTAATACCAACAAACATAATCACAGCGGCCGCAGTGTTTTTTTTGTGGATGAAGGTGAAACGTGTAACAACAACATAACGTTACAAATGAACCACCGAGGAGTCACAGAGACGCCACCGGGTGTTAATACGCGGAGTATAGAGTCCGACAGATTCATCAAGTCGGCCGATAACAATCTGCCGATATGAGTTTCTCACGGACAATATCAGCGTCGGTGTTTTGCCGCTTGCCGATATGTAAAGTTTTGTTTTACAGAATAAAGGTTTCAGAAAAACCTTTGGCTGTTGGCAAATGGTGTCAGCATATAGTTTGTCCAAAACAAATTTGTTGTTATTATTATTATTTATTTTTAGTCGTTTCCAATAAATTATGAATCACAAAGGACAATTCCCATTAGAATCACGACTCATGTCCAAAAATATCTGTCAAAATTAGAGTATTTCTTGCATATCGCTCAGGCCTACAGAAAACATTACGAAAAAGACAGACAAGAAACTCAGAGTAAAAACAACAGTAAAGGGAGAAACAATACGCAGATGACTGGATGCTACACAGATAAATCCAGCCAAGTACACACAGATGATTGCAGTGTGTGTGTGTGTGTGTGTGTGTGTGTGTGTGTGTGTGTGTTCTGCTCCTCATCAAAAAAGGAGACCAGGCAAGTTATTTACTGCTACTGCCTCGGACACTAATCTTCTTTCTTTTTTAATCCCTTCTTTTTTCCCCCTCTTTTTTTTTTCCACCGGGGAGAGTCGACCGGACACGCTTGTCCTTTTCCAGCAAGAATCACTCGTACGACCCAACTCATCATCCTCACTCGAAAAACCGTAGACACATCTGTGCACGCACACACACACACACACAGGAACACACACACCTAAATATACAAATTCACAGCGTGGTGCAGAGAGGTTGTTCCTGCTGCTCCGAGGGAAACCAAACACTGTCCTCTGTGTGGAGGATTAAAGACAGCTCGTCTACAAAACACACATGATGCCTGTTTACACACTCACACACACACACACACACATACATATACACATACAAGCGAGCGTGCTCAGCTGCAGGTCTGGCTGCCTCGTGTCACTAAAGGCCGATGGAGGATGGAAAAGAATAGAATCCAGCGCGATATACTGAGATGGTATTGATTTACATCCATTGGGGATAATAGGAAAATAGGTGGACCTCTAGGCCTCCTCCACAGGCTTCAGACAGAGAATAATGGCCCCCACGGGGCCACTCAGAGCTCTCCAAACTGCCCATTACTGAGAGGCACAGTCCTTCAACTTATTCAGGGCCTGTGGGAGAAAGTAGTTTTGGAATGAGTCCACTGGAAGGGAAAGGTTCACCTGCTACACACACACGCGCGCACCAAATCACAGTGAGGACAGCAGCCAGACATGAATCGAACTGTTAGCAGAACCTCAAAGGTCACGATGTAACAGCCGACCGTCTAAAACAACCTCTGTAGTCCAAGCACAACATCAGACTCCCTAATAAACTAGAATGTCAGTCAGTTGAGCTCAGAGCTCCTCCGACAACAACAACCGTCCTCAGATCCAATCCAGCTGCACCAGATCTCACACACACTCATGGAAATCGGTCCACTAAACATGTCTGATTTTTGTCATCAAGATCCATGAATTATTTCCCCAGGAAATCTGAGAAAAAGTAAAAAAGACAAAAACATTCTATCTCTCAATGGCAACATTTTTTTTTTTTTATCTGCCCCTTTGTCCAAATCAATGCCAACATTTAACAGATTCTTTCTTGGTTCATGTCCCATCCTTCCACCAAGTTTACTGGGAATCAGTAGTTTTAGTGTAATCACGCCAATAAACAAACCCACCAACAGACAGACAAGCGTCGAAAACATAACCACCTTGGCGGAGGTAAAAATAAAAACTACACGTCCCAGTTAAAAGACAATGTGACCAGTCGGCCTCCAACTGAGTTTAAAAACTCTTTATGGAATAAAGGCTAAATAAAGATGGATGACATGACGCCTTCTAAAAGGGAAGTCAAATCATCTTGATCGCCCCCTGGTGGCTGACTGCAGTATTGGTAAATAAACCACACCCACTCCATCTAAGCAGACGGGTGTTCAAGTGTTCATGTTTCTGATAAGTTCGGTTTCAATAAGTAATTTGATGCTATAAAAACGAACGGAGACGTCACGCTTGACAGCTGAGAGACTGACTCGCGATTGGTCGAGCGATACCGTGGCTTCACTCCACGATCACTGCTGCGCAGACACCGGCTCCAAATTACGTTCAAAAACGCAAGATGGCGACGCCTGTATCCGAGATATTTTAGCTTAAATTTTTGTAGGAGAGGAAGTGGAGACCCCCCCCCCCCCATCTTGATTAATGTGTGTGACTGAGTAGCTCATCAACAACACAGGTTATAGCAGCTTATACAGTGACTTCCACGCACTCGCACACTCAATGAACAGCCTTACTCAGCTTTCAGTTGGCAGTTCTCTTTCTGGGACTTCATCCTCCCCTCCTATTTTTTTTCTTCTGATGTGATTGTGTCCTCCTTCGGTCAAAGGGAGACATACCCAGACCGCTGCAGGCTGTCAAACGTCTCCATGGCAAAGCCTACGTGAGGGGAATCACGACGAAGTGGGCGAAGCTCATCCTCTCTCCCACTTCAGGGTCAGGGCTCCTCGGGGTCACGGGGCCCCCACCCCCCTCAGCCGCTTGGTGCCTGTTCCCCACCGGTTCTCTTTTAACGTGGCGTGGAATTCTGGTGTTCGTCACCAGGGCAGCGATGCTCACGATGAGGTTCGTGTCCCATCAATACAAAATACATTTAATGATCTAACTGTGTTAAAGGCCCTCACAGGGATGTGCAGTGGACATGAGCAGTTGACACAAATGCTGTGATGCAGTTGCACTGGATTATTGTTATGCAGTTTTCTATGCATCTCATCTATTCCCTCACATTCAAATAAAGTAATATATATATATATATATGGCACCACTTCAAATCCCACTGGTGCACATGCAGGATAAGGTCACCCAGTCAGTGTGTGGAGGTCTCAGCTCCACTGGGGGGTGGGTGGGGGGGCACTGTCCCTTCACTGGATGCCAAAAATAAACCCAGAAGACAGAGTGAATGACACGGCCAGCCCCGGATTGTTACCCGGAGGCCCCCCACCTCCCTGGACTGCGAGCCCGACTCCCCCCGGAGAGATAAATAACGATAATGCACCTGTTCCGGGTGGTGGAGCCGGAGAAGTGAGAGGCTGCAGGCGGCTTCATCTGCTGGCCACCACGCACCGGGCGGGCGGGCAACCCGGGCCGGCCGGGCGGGCGGGCGGAGTGAGGGAGGGAGGGAGGGAGCGGCCGGGATAAGTGGCCCAGAAAGCCGGCTAATAACAGAGAGACGTGCCCCTTAACAAAAAATACCCCGGACCCACAGGGCTCCTCCGCAGCCGCCGCCGCCGCCGCCGCCGCTGCTACAAATCTCGGCGTCGCGCCGAGCAGCGGCCCCGGATGTTCCACCGAGCGCAGCCGAGTGAGCGCGAGCGGAAATCGCGGACGATGTTCGGCTTCGTTTCTGTTGAGTCTGTGGGTTTTCTCCTTGAATGTCTAACCCCCCCCCCCCCCTCCAGACCCGACAAACACTTTCTCTTTCCAGCAACACACACACACACACACACACACACACACACACACGCACGCCCGATGCTGCGTTCACTGCCACATCTCCGCCAAACTGAAGAACACACACGTCGGCGAGAAAATGAAACAGAATAAAGAGCCGCGATTTCAAAATAAAACACACACGCATGAAGAAACTGACCGTGAAAAGCTCCTCCGGCGGGTTTTTTTTAAAATCCTCTCCCCGTAACCTCCGGTTAAATCCTCCTCCTCTCCTCCTCCTCCTCCTCTCCTCCTCCTCCTCCGCACGGTGCCACGGGAGGACTGGTGGCGCGGAGGTGGCGACGGGGAGCTCGGGTTTCCTCCTCTTCCGCCGCGGAGTCGAGCGGACAGACACAGGCTCTGTGCTCGGCGTCAAGTCTCCTCCTCTCCCCCTCTGGTGGAGCTCGGTGCTCCGGAGTTGGGAGGTTTGAAAGATTATTATTCACAGTTTTAAAAAAGAAAGAAAAAAAAGGGGGGTGGGGGGGACAGGGAAGAGTGTGACGGAAGAAGAAGAGAGTCCGCGACTTGGAATTTAAAAAAAATTTTTTTTTAAAAAAAACGACCTGCAAAAAAAAAAAAATCCCACAGCAGGAAGAAAAGAAGAAAAAAAAATTTAAAATGTGTAGAAAAATAAGAATATTATATTTGAGAGGGAAGAAGACGAAGAAGAAGAATTTTCTGTGGTGGTTTAAAAAAACAAATTATTAAACAAAATCAAAAAATCAGTGTGGCTGCTACAGCCGGCGAACCGGGCAGGGGAGGAGGCTGCTGCTGCCGCTGCTGCTGTCCGACGTCGAGCCTCCGCTGACCGGACACGTCCCGCACTGCCGAGGTCCTCCACACAAATGTCCGCTGCCGACACTGAAGGATGAGTTTCCACCGGAGGAGGAGTGTGTGGAGGGAGGGAGAGGGAGGGAGGGAGAGAGAGAGGGAGAGAGAGAGAGAGAGAGAGAGGGAGGGAGAGAGAGGGAGAGAGAGGGAGAGAGAGAGAGGGAGAGAGAGAGGGAGGGAGAGAGAGAGAGAGAGAGGGGGAGGGAGGGAGGGGGCAGTGCCTTGCATTCGGTGGATTACTCCTCCCCCCTCAAAAAGAAGCCTTCCCTTTCTCCCCCTTTTTTTCCCTTCTCCAATCCCTTCACTCCTCCATTGACTATATTTGCTCTGATATTTCGCATATTCTCCTTTTCTCTTCTTTGCTCTTTGTCTTATTGGGTCTTTCACTCAGTCCCCCCCCCCCCCTCACCCCATCCCTCTCTCCATCCTCCCTCCCTCTCTCCATCCTCCCTCCCTCCCTCCACTCTCCTTCTTGCAGCACATGCCAGTTCACGTTCAACAATCCGATGGCATGCGGCCTAATCGCGAGCAAATAAATCGATACGTTTACTCGTCGCCCTCCTCCCGCGGACTTTATGGTGATGACATTGATCCGGGAAGTGAACGGTCCCGTCGTCGCGTAGGCGATTGTTATCAGTAATCTGTGCATTGCGGTAAAATTCGCGGCAATATCGTTGGGTCGACAACGACACGAGACTCTGAGTTCGATTTGTTTGATTGACAAGGCTCTGCAGGGAGCGGATACGCGTTAACTTTAAAGGCACAGTGTGTCACTT
This sequence comes from Scophthalmus maximus, assembly GCF_022379125.1. Taxonomy (NCBI): domain Eukaryota; kingdom Metazoa; phylum Chordata; class Actinopteri; order Pleuronectiformes; family Scophthalmidae; genus Scophthalmus; species Scophthalmus maximus. The sequence goes on from NC_061520.1 coordinate 4,822,139, forward strand.
TTTCTGCCACTAGGGGTCTCTCAATCAAAACAACAACGTATGCATCATTTTTGTAAAGATCCAGACGTCCGGCTACTAAAATCCTTCATCCGGTTAAAAACAAGGGTGCGTCCACACGTTGTTCGTTGTTTCTGTAACCAAGCAAACAACTGCAGAGGAGACAATCTGCTTCCTGTTTTCGCCGGCTAGTGTGCGTGTATGGTCATGTGCTAGGTGTTTTCAGGAGTTAGTGTAGACCGAGATCATTTCTCATACGGACCTAAAAGGCCTGATTGAACAGTCGGAGGTCGGACAAAGCCTCAGGCAATGTCAGGAACAATATAAAAAGAACACTCCAAGAAATAAGAACGTAACACACAACTGTTCTGGTGAAGGTGACGACGTGTGAAGAAAAACACATGACAAGTTTGGGGCTTTACGTCTATGGCTCATGGACACTTCATACAGGAATCAAACGTAAAACACTGCACATCTGGAACAGAACCTCTTTCAATGTGACTGTCAAATGGATCTGAGGGAGGCAGAGTTTTTCGTTGCGCAGATGTTATGCTGGTGTCCTCAGGACGGGTGCCTTCATTCGATTCGGCTTTCTTCTCTCAAATCTTTTAGGTACGCGACGAGCGTGTAGGTGTCCCTTTTCAAGTGATGCACATCTAATTTCCAAATGAGTGAAATGTCAAACTCGAATCCGCTCATTAAATTGGTTTCACTTCATTTGGGTTTTAATTGAGAGTTAAGTCTTCCCCAGATCAAACAAACGCGAGCGGAAGAATGAGAAACCTCGGTGAGCGCGGCAAAGTTTTTTTTAGCAAATATGAAGAGAAGAGATGTAGTTAGCTTTGACGCAGACTGCTGAACTAAAGTGGATGGATGAAAATGGATCTAAGGGAAAAAAGTGAAGGGAGTAATGTCTCTAAAATTGTTGGTATTTTGAAAAAAGAAAAATGCTCCATGACTCAGATAATTGCACACGTATTTTTTAAATGTCAAAAAACAAAAGAGCCAAATCTGGACGATTCATTAAGAAAGTCCTTTAAATACCAGTTGGATGAAATATTGAAAAAAAGATAAAGAACTTTTGCAGGAGACGTAATTCTATATGACACTAAATCTTTTCCTAGTTCAAGAAGAAAGTTCACCAGCCATGAATAAGAGGTTTTTCCTCAGAGCCCGCCTCGCCTCATGTGGTCCAAACTTGGGGCAGATCCTGGTAGAGAGCCCAGCGGGAGGGCATCTGAGCCGGCCGCCCCTGGGGAGTCCTGAGCCAGCTGATGGGAGGTGGAGCTGAAGCGGTGGTGGTGGGCGTTTTGAGATGAGCAACACAGAAGAGCGAGGAGCAGGGCTGGTTTTCCTGCAGGGATGACCCGGTTCCTTCCACAAAAAACACCGGCCATTGAATTATTGAAGAAAATCTGCTCTTTAACAAACTTTGTCCCTTTCATGAATGTAATGGAATTCTGCTATTCCACTATGTGATGTTCTTATACAAGTTGTTTTTCTTGCTTCAACTCTGAGACACGACCAACGCGGCCTTGAAACCAGACTGCTCCAACCTGCAGATACACCGCTGCAGCCGCAGTCTACACTTCCTGTCCTCCCACTAGACGAGACATAACTAACCATAACACTGATAACACAATACGACTCTGACAAAGCCCCCTCCGTCAGACAATGAAGACTCTGTCTTTATGGTCCGATCCCTTCGCAGGTTTTCTTTATTTCCACCACACACGTTATGTTGAGCGAGACAACCTTCACAAATGAAGACCACTGTTGTGATGTTTGAAGCCTGAACACAATCAACGGAATTAAAAAGCTGATGTTACACCGTAAACGAACTACGCCGCGGTCCCATGACTTCAACATCACCGCCACTAAGCTTCTAACTTGTGATTCAGCTCTAATTTAGACACAAGCACATTTTCAAAGACATAAAAACTTCACCTGTGGAGTTTTTGACTGATGTTTTATATATGTTGTAGAATAAAAGGTGAACTTTTTTTGAGCTTGTATTAACTTTTGCAAGGCATCTAACCACAATAACTATTAAAAGAACCCATTGACTTTGGGGCAAGGTAACTAAAATCGTGAACATTTTAGGATTCATGTCTGCAACGGCAGCTCAGGCTGTGAGCTGTCATTTCCATCTATTAAACAATAGCTATTGATAAATCTGTACAGGCTAAAGTGTGTCAAAATCATTAAACATTATTTCCCCAAAAAGCTCAACACTTAGAACGGGGTGGGGGCATAAAGTATTGGTCAAAAACCAAAGACAACGGTCAAAGTGATTGGCATTAATCTCCTGGGTACCATGGACATCAGAACTGGACTTAGTGGCAATCCATCCAAAAAATCAGGGAAGACAACAGAATTATTGGTCCCCCAGGAACCAAAAATATCTGCGCCAAAATTCATGGCAGTCCATCAATAGGTGTAGGACAAACTGACGGACAGACGTTGGTCCAACCTATCAATCCTACGTCGCCTTTGGCGGAGCAGATGAAACAACGGATGACTTGGTTTTCAGAGAGAAGGCCCGAAAGAGTTCACGCTGTAAAACGATAATGTAAGGAGGACAGTCTTCAGTGACACTTATATGCTCTCTGTTGGTTCACATCAGCGGTGGACAAGAGGATAAAAGAACGGACGCGAGGTCAGTGGACTGTCTGCGAACTCCGAGTCTACACAGCATAACGGGACTTCCAGGCTGGTCCCTGCTCAGCGCTCCGGCTCGAAGCGTCTCAGCACAGAGCGAGGACTCGCTGCCGGAGGGAGGCATCCGTTGCCCCTAACGTCTTCAGACAGGCCGGGCTTTACAGAGGGAGTTGGTGTTTCAATATTCATGACGGTACATGACAGAAGCGTTGATTAGAGGAGAAGCAGGAGTAAACCGACGGCGTGCAGGGAGACAGGGGAGTCGGGAGAGAGAGAGGGCAACCAGAGAGGGAAGTGATATCGAGGCTGACAAACACAGACGGGGTAGATGGTTCTCTACCCTACTATGGTACAACTACGACCTGCCGACAAAATATATAGAGGCAGGTGAGACATGAATGCACTGTGTTTGAATGATATCCTCATTCGTCCTCAGTATATTAAAAAAAAAGTTATGTCGCCTTCATCCGATTGAATATCACCTTGGAACTCATGTATAAACGGACAATCTGCCAGCTGCGTGGAGGTCAAATGGCACGCAGGACTCGCCGGGGAGATGGTCAGCCTTTTAGCCCACCAACAAGTATGTCCGCTTTTTTCTGCCGTAATCCAAGACTAGGTTTTTTCGCCATGAGAGGGAACATCGTTTCTTGCATCAGTGCCGGATAAATCAGGGCTGGATTTTAAACTTCATGATGTCCACTCGATTCCACAAAGAACAATCATCAGCCGCGACTCTACATTAAAGATGCATGCGACTGAATATTGAAAGCCCATGATATGAATCATTCATGTCCCCAGGTTGGATCCTGTGTCCCTGTGTCAACTGTTCATTTATCTCTTGTAATAAAAACCAACATCATTGTACTGTTACATTTAAAATCTCTGTCTTTTCTTTTCCCTGTAAAACACTGTCAACCCCATGACTGTAATTTCTGCCAGTTAGCGATCATAAAAAAATCTGACGTCTGCTTCACTGGAGCTTTAAGTTTGATGAATCGATGTTTATTTTTTTACATAAACGAGGCTTCAGAGACAAATTTGACTACCGTCCCAATATTTTGTAGTGATTCAAAAGTGTTCGTTGACCCTTACAAGCCTCGGAACTGCTCTATATGTCCCTAATGTGATCTCTACTTCCAGAACCCTGGATGCCCAGAATGGAGAAAGTAAAAGACAACAGGACGGAAACACGGGGGACAGTGGTCTGACGTCTGACATTAAAATGACAGATGTGTGCAGATGAAAAGTCGTACACATGCTCTCTGAGGGGGAGTGGCAGAATGTAAATCTGCCCTAATGTACAGCCCCTCATCTCAGCGTATGTATGCAGGGAAGGCGCCAGGCGAGCCGGAGCCTCATCCGTGTGACTGTGTCTAATGAAAAGTGACAACTCCCTTCTCCCAGAGAGCCTTCCTGTTTTGCTAGACTTCAAATCCTATTTGCTTGCCCCCACCACTACCACCACCACCACCACCACCTCCCCCTCTCACTTCTCTGATGAGGGCTCTCCACTTTCTGGAAAATGTAGAGCCAAATCTTCTTATTATTTTTTTAAATGTCATAATTGTCCCCCAGGGACAGGGGACGGAGAGGGAGAGAAGATGGGTTTTAAATGTGTAATAATCTGACAAAATTGTCTAGGCAGAGACTGGATTGGCAGATGTTTCGGGGGGAGGGAGAGACGGTTTGACAGTGTCATTTTGAAAGATCGCTAGCAAATTGATTATTGAATGGCAGGTATTCAGAGCGCGTCCGATGATCTGATGAGCATGTGATAGGAAAACTCCATCAATCTACGAGAAAGATAAACTGCGGCTCTCAAGTCGTTGGAGCGAAATAGCTTCATCCTCCCGCATTGCACAAACCCAGTTCACACTGTATCCACACAGGGACCTGCATGTCTGCATTTATTAAAAAAATAATTTCAGATTTTCTTATCTGCATATGTGTTGGATTAAGTGTGAATGTGTGTGAAAGCATGTAGGAGTGTGTCCTCCGTGAAATTGGCAGTGCAGGAGACAGTATGTGGGTTAGGGTGCCGTCCTCCTTGTTAATATTTCATCTCGGCACTGGGAGAAAGAAATGGGGCAGAGGAACACAGAAGACACAGTGTAACGGAGACTCTCAGTATAATGGGGGAAGTGTGTTCATGTGTGTTCACACATCTTTATTCTTTTTCTTGTATTGTTTATTTTTTATTCATTTCCAACTCTGTTGTGTTTTTTTGTTCTGAATCTATCTTCGCTACTAGACGGCCTTTGTGTGTTTTTCAGTACGTCTTTGATGGTATGCATCCACGGTCGCACACACCCACACATAATCCTCGCACACCAATTAATGTCCTGGCACACGCGCGTGTGCGCTTTGTCTCTCTTCACATATCGTGCTCTCTCGTGCTGCAGCTACACGGTCATGTTTATCGCGCCGATGCTGTCAAAGACGCGCCAGTCGCACTCGACATGTACAGTGGAGTACATGAGAAGCGCACAGCCTGGCATGCCGTGGGGACGTCTTATTCCCACTGCGTTCGCGGGTATGAGTTAAATAAACATGTCTTCAGGAGTCAGACGGAAGGCAAGATACTTCAAGTAGCATCAGCTTCAGCCTGATGCATTACTTTATGGTTGGGGAGAGTATGAAATATTAAATTCTATACATAATATTTGATGACATGGGGGCTAAGAGATGAGGTTGAGCATGCCATCGTGAGTCTGCACCTGACTGCTGCTGGATGGGCGTGGCTTCCGGTTAAGCACATTGAATTGCCGTGTTGTTGAAATGTGCTATACAAATAAACTTGCCTTGCCTAAACTATTTTCCCGCCAATTGTACTTTGCACCTGAGCTGCATCCCCTGATCGAGACCACAAAGACTCTGCAGCATATCAGAAAAATCTCTTTCTATAGACTGTATATAAAGATGGACGACGCGTCTCCACTTGCCCCCCGTTGTGCGAAAAATGAAGCTATAACATCTCAGATTCAGGCACCGCCATCTTGTGCTTGTGATGTAATTTGGAGCGAAAGTCTGCTAGGTAGTGATTATGGAGTGGGATATACGCACTCATAGTAAATCAACTTGTCTCTCCGCTACTGCGGGGCAGTTGCATTGCCAACATTTTTTCCACAGTGGACGGCACAAGCAACTTCCAGCTGCCCCAGGAATGTCATCAGAAATTTACTATGTACTCTGAATTAATCGGATGAAGCACAGTGGTAGTGGTGGTGGTGGTGTTATCTTCAAGCCCTGAATGAATAATAAAGTTGAGAAAATCTGAGCCAAAAGCGATTCTCACTGCAGATACCCACAGTACAGCAGCAGACACATGTGCGCTGATACAGTTCCATGAAGATACAAGCTGTCTCCCAATACAGCGGCTGCAGTTGCCAACCCAAATGATCCACAGAGGATTTTCCTGTTAGTGTCACTGGCTTGTCCCGCTCTTACCGTTGCACAGTTAGCTACTTTGAACTTCCTCTGGCTCAGGCGCTCGCATAGCTAGATATAAGAGCACCAAAGTCATCTCTAGCAATTTAATATAATTTAGAGAAGGATCCACCCATTGGATCCTTCGTTGAAGGAAGCCTCTGAAGACTTATCGGGTGGACAATAATCGGCCCATATGAGCATTTTACAGACATATCAGTATCAGCGATCACGTTTGCCAATATGAAAAACGTTTATTTTACAGAATTAACAATGCAGAAATGAGGGGCAATTATGTTTACATTTTACATAAATAAAAAAAGGGTTTTGTTTTCTCAACTCAAGTTCTATATATTTGGTTCCTTCGTCATAAGGGTTCGATGACGACATTTTAGGAATCATTGCCAATTTTTTAAATGTATACATTGGACGATATATCAGTATATGAATATGTTTAATATTCGCATCGGTCCCTAAAAATCCACAGGTCGGCCTCTACTGGTGGTCCATGAATTGTAACACTCCTGAAGTATATGAACACTAAAGATCTCTATGTGGAAGCCATTTTGTTCTTCATCATTAATTAATTAATTAATTTCAACAAACAACACGCTCAAGCTAGGCTACAGCACATCAGAAAAAAGTCTTGATTCAGCATATCTAAATTATTCCATGGATTGGCTGCAGGTTGTTGTATATTAAGTTGTTATCAGTATCGTTATTAGCAATCAGCATTTTGTGACTGAAGCTAAATCAATAATGAATTAATGGCCGACGCGGCTGAGCTGAATACACATCATGTAAGTTTCAGTTTCCTGACAATATCAAAGTGGCCTGAGCATTACCATGTGAGAGAGGGGGCGCTTCAAAGTGAAATCAGAGAAACTGAAGCCAAGCAGGGAAGCAGAAAGGATTTTGTTAAGTTCAAGATAAGACCATATTATAGCCAAGAGAGGAGGACGATACGGGAGAGGGGATATGATTCAGCGGGGACAAGGGGGCGCGAGGCACTTCTGGAAGAGATGAGTTTTCAGCCAGTGGTGAAAGATAAACTCTGATGTTCTGACCGGAGCGGCCTGAAGGGTATCACAGGGAGCCCCTCGAAACGTACTCATGCATTCGGAAAATAGCGCATCAGGCAATTTTCCTCTTCAGTATATGAGGTCGCGAGCTGAGAGCGAGCTGAGAGCGAGCGATATTAAACTGCGGCCGTTTGCCGTTTTCATCACACCAGCTGATTGACACTTTTATGTCTGGTTTTCTCCCGGCTACGCAGATCGTCAGTGGTCTTGTGGGGGGAGAGCGGCACAGCGGAGCCTCGTCACCAGCCATCACACAAGCCGCTGTTAGCGCGTCACCAGAACAAAGAGGGACTCTTCTCGGTGGTTTGTCTGATTTGATGTGGCAACAAACCATGAGTGGAGACTCAAACCATGACACTTTAGATTTTTTGGTGGATGGAGACGACCGGGAGCAAGATGACTAATGAGGGAATAAGTGATGACACAATCTGCTCGAGTACAGAGGAAAATCTTTTTTACACTTAGCTGAGTGTGAACCACGGCCGACTGTCACACTAACATCGCTGGAGAATTAAAGGTTAACCATGTTTAACAAAAAAAACTACCCTTTACAGACAGACATTTTACATTTACTGGAAATCTGAATTTTATATTCATTAATGCAAATGTGCAAGTAAAATGTTTCGCACATCTATTTAAGCGACAGTTGAGTAGGAGAAAAGTGGATGACTCCGGCACACTCCATTTCTCATTTGCATCGATATATTTGTTCCCGACATTTCCGTTTCTCCGAGTTTGAGCTTCTGGAGAGAGAGCTGTGAATGTTGCGCTACAAATCCCAGTGAAGTGTCTCAGATCACGGAGGAACATATGGGATTTATGGTTTTAAACGCAAGGAGCATTTAACACGCATGAGGAGACTGGTTACACACTTTGAGTCCCCAGAGTGTACAGACTCTACAGCTGCCACCAAGTCTCTTACTAAAACATGGAGGTGGATGCTTCCTGATATTTTTTTTATTTATTGTGTAGTAGGCTATGTCTGTGTGAGTGTGCCTGGTATAAGTATCCCTACACTGTATGTGTACGTATCATAGACTGTGGGACAAAGATTCACAGAGACATGACCTACATGAGTCCCAAAACATCAACTGACAGATTAAAGTTAACAACCCCGCATTAGCTTGGAAAAAATTAACATCTTCCTAGTATGTTGGAAAATCCTGTTTTCTGCTTTCCAACTATATATAAATATATATATTCATTAATCAGCCTCAAACTCACACAAACCGCTGAGCTGCCCTTAAAGTGAATGTCAGTTCATGCGGCTTCAGTATGAAACATCCACAGACTGTATGTGACCAGGCCATTCGCGCTAACAGCTAATTCTGCTCTCTGCTAACACCCAACTGGTCTCATTGGGCTAACAGCTAATTCTGCTCGCTTAGCTAATCCTGCTCTTCCAGCTAACAGGGAATTCAACCCCGAGATGAAAGCTAATTCTGCTCACTGAGCTAACAGCTGATTCTGCTGAGCTAACAGCTAATTCTGCTTTCATAGCTAACAACCAATTCTGCTCTCTGAGCTAACAACCAATTCTGCTCTCTGAGCTAAAAGCTAATTCTGCTTTCATAGCTAACAGCTAATTCACCAGAACTAACAGATAATTCAGCTCCCTGAGTTAGCAGGCAGGTTCACATCTTTGGATTAATGGACATTTACCACCAGCGGTGGCTTGTTGATGAAGGGCGCTAGGGCGGCGCCCCCATCAAAATTCCAGAAAAATAAATGTAAATACTAAAACACCAAAATAATTATGAAATTAAAATTGTTTACTGGTAGCAAGTGCCTCAGCATTCAATCAAAAAATGTTTTATTTGGTTAACTATTTACTATGTAAAAACATGATGTTTCATTGGAGCGAGGGACGCTGGATAAATGAATGTGTATGTGCGCCCTTCAACTTTAGACAAGCATTTGCCCAGAGGCTGGTCTCTAATTGGTCTCTTCAAGATTCTCCTCCGGGCGCAGCACTCAGAATTGGATAAATGTCATTTTATCCAATCTTGTTGATACCCAACACTTTGCCATTCAAAATCACGCTCTTGGCCGCTAAAACGCGCAGGTGACTGTCACTCTGCCAAAACCCTGCAAGCTGACTACCACAGACATCACTTCGTAGAGATAATGGCAGCAATTAAGGAAAATTATGTTATTTGTTAACAAAAAAAACAACCTTTAAAAGGCGTATATTATAATTCATATTTTATTACCAGCCGCCACTGTTTACCATCCAATATTTCTGTGACTCAAGCACATTTTAGGCACGAAAGCAACTTTTGATTTTGTACAGAAATCCACTCTAGCCATCTTTGTGGTGATGTTGTTTCGGGCTATAGTGTCATTTTGAGCCAGAAGCTACATGTATTAGTTATTTTCCAGCTGCCACCAGCGGATCCACGGGACTGTAACCAAGATGAATCATTCAGACACTGCTAAATAAAGTAAGAAATAAACTGAGGGCTCCTTGTCCTCGCTTGATCATCGGCAGCTTGTGCTAGTTATTGGATTTTTCTGCTTAAATGTCTTTTCAGGCTGTTTTTTGTTTTTGTTTAGGTTATATCCACGCACCTCCTTTACTGTCACTAAGAAAGAAAATACTCCTGTTAATTGAGTCACTCTATTTCTGTGCGAACACACTTGGTGTCTTTCCTCAGACCTGTTAAAAAAGAAAATGCCAGGCTTTGCCGAGGCACAAATAAAGGCCCACTGGGATATATGCATAGCGTGTCACCCTGCTAGGGAATTATCTTGTAAAACAGATCCGTATCTCGACAGTGAGCTTTTGAAACAAACAGGGGTCCTGCGGTTCTAATTAGCAAATTAAAGACCCGAAGAGCAAGTGGGGTTTGACAGATCAGACAATAGCTATAAACGTCGTTGGTTAAGGCACACACACACACACACACACACACACACACACACAAACCCACACAGACTCACCAAGGAGACGCACAGGCGCTCAGACACAGAGGCATTAACGTGCACAGAGGAATTCCAGTATGCACACAGATGCATGAACAGGATTCACACACACACACACACACACACACACACACACACACATACGGATGAACAAACACTTTTCTTAAACACCTGTTGCATGATCAATAACCATTTGTAGCAGCAATAGGCTCCCAGATCCCCTGTCTAATTAGAGCCTGTATGCAGACCATTGGAGAGCTGCTCTCATCTCTGTGTTTTTGTACAAACATACACAACCGCACCGTCTCCTTCCATCCTCCCCTCTCACATAGCGATGAGCAAACATGTTTGCCTGTGCTCCCTGTTGTGTTTGCGCACGGATATATATGAATGCATGGATGTATAAATATATAATCATACATAGGTGTGCACGGATTCACAATGCCGTCTGTCGTTCCCTGCATCTCTATCCATTTCTCTGTCCTCAGGCCACTTCTCGGGGTCAAGGTATTCGCTGAATTACGGAGGTACACGCAAAGTCACGCCATTGATCCATTGTTCAGGGCGAGGAGGGGCCCTATCTAAGAATCAACCCCCCCCCCCCGCCTCGGGCGATATTGGCTAAAGGAATGTGAAAACAGAAGACGTCTGCTTTGGTTCTGCGGGGCGCACATTGACCAGCGAGACAGAGAGGGACAGTTCTTTTGGAAAATAAGTGACACAGGCTGCGTAATTGATCTTAACTCATGCTCCGTCATTAAGTGTTCAAGTTAATTGGGGGGGGGGGGTTCCTGACCGGGTGTGGTGTTGAGGTATCTTACACCAAATACCTTGAGGTATTCTCTCTTGATTTTATCTGAACTTTCAAATGGAATGTCTCAGATTCTTTGTTTGTAAAAAAAACCCACCCCAGGGCGTCATGACAGTTCTGTGACAAACCGGCAGCAGAAATCTCCAATAGTAAAAAAGGGAAAGTGAAAGGAACCGAAGGGGCTTTAAATTTTAACGCCTGAAAGTCAGGCTGCTTTTCATAATAAAAGGCCCGGCGATGATCACCCAATTAAAGCAGAACTGTTTCTGCAATGACGCTGCAATTGAATGTGTGATGTTTGTTGTCTTTTAGTGGGCAGCAGTTAAAGTTAATTGGGTGAAACCCCTTTAAGAGGGTGTGGTGTTAAAACTTTGGACCAAAGGAAAACTTTTTAAGATCACACACTGCAGAAACAACAAGTATCAGGACAAGATCGATTTTTTTTTTTTACTCACAAATGTGTTTTTGTTTTCCTCACACGTGGCTGGGGGGGTCATCACGTCACGTCACCGACGTCACTAATTTGCAGGTGAATGTGTAGTGATGGAAACAATCAGGAACAAATGAGGCTACAAAGGAGGCACCGAGGGGCTCGGGAAGAAGCTTCCACCGCCACCAGTGTGCTCTCGCAGCCCGAAGCGCACAGTTCATCTAGAAACTAATAACTGGCGACCCAATTACAATGAAGAAAGACAATAATAAAGTCTGGTCTGCAGCCCTCCGCCGCGGGCGTAAGGCGCTGGTGCTATTTTTAGATGAGAGCATCCGAAGACAGAGGAGGAAAAAAAAAATCCCTGAAGCGAGGAAATGGAAGCTTCGGATAGAAAAAAACGGGCTTCATCTGTTCGCTGAAGTCATCTCGGTCGTGTCATTAATCCGTGATGTCGTGTAATCGATATGCACTGATCAACCTCTCCGCGAGGAGTGTAATGATATTTTTCTAGACTCCGTCCAGATTAATAGGTTTTTGATTTTTTTCTCTGTCTAGACGAGCGTTTCAGCTCCGTGTCAGAAAACAATCTTGACACAGACTCTGGCTCCAGATGACGTCAAAGGCACAAGATGGCGGCGCCCGCATCTGCGATATGTCGGCCTCCTTTTTGCACAACGACAAGAAGTGAAGCCGCGCAGCTCATCTTCATTTGTGAAGTTGGGGTTGGCGTCAGGTTGGCGAACAAGAGCACAGTGCGACATGTGCTGCTTTCATTGTCCTGAACTTCTGCGGAGGGGCTGTACGCGGCAGAGTTTATCGGAGCCTCCTGCTGATCTCCTGATTTTGATTTATTATAAAATAAAATTATAAAATTGAATTTCATATAAACTAGTGCTGTCAACATTAAGGTGTTAATCTTTGCGTTAATTGTGAACTATGTAGCGCGTTACAAAGATGTAACGCCATTGACGCATTTGGACATTGATCTGATAGATATCTGGACACGTCGGCGAGGCCTTGGTGAGTCACTCTGGCCTCGATGGTTTTATTGTAAAACCAGTAGTTTCTCAGGAGAGAATCTGTGATCAAAGTTAAAAAGATGCTATTAAACAATGGCATTTGGATTTAAATACTTCCTTTGTGTTGATTCTAAATTAAATCCATCATTTTACATTTAAATATCCATTATTACAAACTTCAGTCTTAAGGAAAAACATATTAATTAATCGCGATTAATCAGAGCAAATTGTGCGATTAATTAGTTAATTTCTTCAATTGACAGCACTAATATAAACTAATTCTGTCGATGTGGCTGCTTGGGAATGTGGAAAAAGATGATGCACATACATGTTGCGTCTTGGACCCCCCGAGACAAGGCATCACATCTACCCTGACGCCACAGCATGACCTCGGACAATCTCCCGCCGCGTCCGTCATATGTGAGCGGCAATCTGCAGACATTGTCATCATCACGTCTGAAAACGGCCATCGAGTCACAAGAGCGGTGACTTCAGCCACCTCTCCTCAGCATCAGGTTTGTTCTTCCTGGGGCCGTGGGACAAAGGAGCGGAGGACTTATCCCGCCGTCTGTGGACACCGGGACATGCCGATCGTCTTTGCTCCTTGTCTCTGGAGAAAGAAAGGGGGGCGGACGAGTCGCTGCTCGCTCAGAGCATTAACGTTAACTGATATTTACGTGGAGCGCTTTGGTACAGGCATTGTAGAAAAAGTTTGCTAATAACTAAAAGTTTTCAATTTAATGCACCACGGGATGCGAGTTGAGTGATTATTTGCCGACAGACGATGGCTTTTTTTTCGCTCCATCCGCGTCGTCACAGATGCAGGGGGACTTTCCGGAATTAAGGAGTGAGCTAAATGGCCCGTAACCCCCCCCCCCCCCCACCCCCCATGAGAAGTAAACAGCGGCTGAACCGGCTCCTTAAGAGCTTTCACGACTCAACTTGCTCTGCTGGGAAAGAAAGAAAGAAAGAACGAAAGAAAGAACGAAAGGGAAAAGCCTCTGTGAGTCAGCGGGCGTGTTTGTGTTTGTGCCGGATTTCTGTGTCTGTTTCACTGAGGCGAGCTCCCGCACGCACACACACACACGGGGAAGAGAGTATTGTGGAGAAACACCGTGCAATTTAAGAGTCTGCAGGCGCAGAAAGTACCAGGCGACGGTCCGCTGGCGACATTACAACCACCACTGCAACCAAGCGGGGTTTCTTCTTGTCATCTTGTTCTCTTTCACCAACAGCAAACTGCGTGTCGGCGTCCACACCAGTGCTTTTTTTAGTTAAAAAATAAAACAACCTCCGTCCACACGAGCGTTTTAGCTCCGCATCTCTGTTCACACCGACGCCGCGGTGTGTCACCGCGTCGTCCTCATGACCTTCGTTCAACCTTGACACACCGCGCGCGTTGGTCTTCACCGTGTGATGAACCTAGTCTTTGCAGACCGACATCCATCACCCACAAGATATTACTTTCTCCGAGCAAGGCCATATCTGTACCATGACCTTGACCTGTGCGCTTGAATCTTCTCCCCTAAGAGCGAGGGCATCTCATGCGTGACGCGTGTGCGCCTAACACGTCCGCACCTGGAGCACGCTGTACATGGTCAATGTAAAATCTGACTAGCACTGTAGCTGCGAGGACACTCGTTGACACGATGGGTCCGTTGCCTCCTTACCACCTTTCCCCTTGGCCTTAACCTTCACATCTGAACACCCGAGCCCTCGAACGGCCCCAGAGCACCTCGTTCACGACGACGTTGTCAAAATGTCTGCGCAACCATAGAGGGACATGAGACACACACACACACATACACACACACACACAGACTCACACCCGACACATGTAGACTGATTGAATGACTACACAGTCATAGCAACACACTGATATGGTTCGCACAATAGAGACAGAAACGCTGTCCCATGAGGACAAACTCTACTTTTAGTTTTTCGTCCATTACTTCTTATTTTCAGTCTGACCCTCCTCTCTCTCTCTCTGTCTCTCTCTCTCTCTCTCTCTCACCCCGATGCCTCACCCCCCGTGCCTGTTTTTTGTGTCTCTATTGTGCCTCCTCTCGCTGTCACGCTCACCATCTTCCCCTCGGGGGCTGGCTCGGGTGGATCAATGCTCCTGGCCCCTGCATGTGTGTGTGTGTGTGTGTGTGTGTGCGTGTGTGTGTGCGTGTGTGTGGTCACACTGATCAATGGTGATTACCTGCAGCCCCTCGGCTCATTGTAATTGCGAACTGAGGAGTGATTGGCACAGAGCCACGGGCCACTGCCTTCAGGAATGTATGCACACACACACACATTCTTATAACGAACACACGCAGCCTCGTGTTTTTGATGCAGACGGTCGTGTGTTTTGTCGACATTTTCCCCCCTGTTTCTCTCTCTCGCTCCGACGCCAAGCCTCGCAGCCTGCGTTCGTCTCTCTCTCCCATGATGAACTTAGCCATGTTGTAGTCGCAGCTCTCCGTGCCATCGCAGACCACAGGCAGCGATCTGGAGGTCGCTTACAGCCAATCCTCTTACAACCCCCCACGCACACACACCCACCAACACCCAATACCCTCTTTAGCAGCTTGACTGCTTAAGCCCGGGCCACTTTGCATGAGCGCGTCCCTGGCGGTGAACAACGCCGCCATCGCTTGCTTCCTCCGCACAACTGTCGCATATCGGCGGCGACCGCGGGCTAATTATTTTTCATAAAATCTACGGGCGAAATGCTGCCGAATGCTGGGACGGGTGTCGGCCGAGAGTGTCGTCGGGTAAAGGTTCTGATGTAGGGAGGGAATTCATTTGTTCCCAGGTGATGACTGGATGACAAGTGGCTGGAAATCCGAAAGTCGGGGAGTGGCATCAGTGGGTGTGGCCTGAGGTCAACTGTCACGAGAAAGAACCACCGTGACCGTGCTGTGTGCAACAATGTTTCAATTATTATCCGTCGCACAAAACTCACTTTATTTCATCAGCGCTGATGGCATCCGTCTGAGCGATGTCGCTTCAGTCCCTCGCCACGGCTGCCTGCAGCCTCACTTCCCCGTGCTCGCCACCGCAACTCCTGTTTTACGACAAGGATTACAAGTACATGTATTTTCAAGCGTAACCACATATTGTTTCTTGAGCAGCAGAAGTAATGATTACCTCAGAAAGTCACACTTGGCTGCACCTAGTCCCACTCCCTCATAGATAACAATCCACTAAATATGTCCACGATCAATTCATTATTTCCTGGGAAATCAGTGAAAATAAAAAAACAACAACATCCTATCTCACACTAGTTATGTTTCCATCGACGTACTTTGATGCACATTTGGAAGTATGGCCTTCGGCGAAAAATTCGAACTAACTTCCTCTGATTCGTAAAGTAGCTCGTGCGTTCGCTCGAGGTGGAACGTTCCACTCACATGACCGATCAGCTGTTCCCGCCCCCGGGAGTCTTCCTCCGGCCTATGGTTGCGTAAGACCCGTCGACGTTGAGATGGAAACGCAGCTAAGGACGTCTGGATCCACACCGGCGTCGAATGGATTCTTTTTCGGCCCGCGTCCAAACCCTTCCAACCGAGTTTCGTGCAAAATATATGAAGTCGTCATATGTGCGTGAAACCCCGCGCGCGACCAACGGACAGTGGTGCGAGTCCCAGCTCGGAGGAAATCATTTTGAATTTCGGCCCATCAATCTACACACAACAAAACCATGACGGCAAAACACAAACACAGAAGTTGTTGAACACGAAAGAGTGAGAGTGAGTGTGCGAGAGAGAGAGAGAGAGAGAGAGAGAGAGAGAGAGAGAGAGAGAGAGAGAGAGAGAGAGCCTTGGTTAATCTGGATAACTCCAATCCCTTTTAAGTCCTCTTGTTTACAGGAGAGGAGTCGCAGCTCCCACAGGCAGCGGTGCTGCCGGGGTTACGCTCACAGTGTAATCTGGCACAGACGGGTGTTTATCTGCAGCCGCAAATGTGATCTGTGGGATTTCTCTGTGCAAACGCGGCGATGGATTCAGTTTTCTTTTGCCCCCCTCAGCTTCTCTCTCAGGTCGCCTCGCCCGCACGCGTTCCGCCCGGGACGACAGCGGCCGTAAAGCTGGAACACGTCAGCTCCCGTGGGAAAATCAGAAAATGGAAGGGGCCATTTCACCGATTTTCAGTCTGACGGAGTCCTAGTCCAAGATCCAATGGCTCCGGATTCAGTCGGTTGAGTTCGAGCCAACACACCTCCGAGACACGTTAACGACAACGAACGGGGGTCACCACGGGAACCAGAGGCTCCTCAGCACCCAAACATGGCTCGCCCTGATTATTAATGTCTGCCATGAAAGTGGAATGAACCATTTTAGCTCGTCTAACGAGTGGCCGTTAGCAGCTAACATACACGCGTCAAAATATCCACCGAATAACAACAGCAAATCAATTTCATTGGTGGTTGTAGCCTAAGTTCCCTTTGAGCCAGTGGACCTGTGAGACTCGGGGCAGGGAATAGGTTCCCAGGGCTATTGCGGTTATCTGGAATCAGCATCAACATGAAATGGGTTCTTCTTCGGCCCGTGCAACATCCCTCCATTGAGTTTTGGCGCAAATCAGTTCAGGACTTTTTTTTTTTTGCACAATCCAGACACGTTTGTGTGAAAAAAACAACCTCCGTGTGGGAGACAATACAGATATGATGTCCTATATCGCAAATCAGATTTAATCCAATGATTTTTCAGTTGAAAAACCCATTCCTTTACCATCTGCAGTGACAGGTCTTTATCTCTGGTTCTGGAACCGGCTCAGATTTCTTGGGACCTTGACGCTATACCCAGTGAACCAGCACGTGTCAGCACCAGTTCTCAACAGACACTCCCGCCGTTCGATTGTCTCTTTCTTCTTTTGGGGTTCAATGGCGATGGCAAAATAACAAATTGGCACATGACCACCAACTGGTGTGGAGCGTGGACTACGTGACGTTCGGTTTTTTCGGAACCCGTTGAAATTGGGGCGTGTTGTAAAGACGTGTCATAATAACTGGTGAGAGCGTCAGCGTTCAATCAAACTTGACTCGAGGGTCGACGCGGGATAGTTTCTCCTTCCATACCACAGACAACCTTAATAGATTACACAGGGTTGACGTATTGATCCAGTGTATCGATAAAAGTCATGATGTAATTAGAAGAAGCTGTGTGTCTGTGTCACCTAGCGTTCGTATAGACACACAGTATGTTGATTTACTTTGTGTGTGTGTGTGTGAGACAGATACACACTTTTCTCGATAAATCAGACGGCGACAGACATTTAATCATCCATCAATCTCATTAAATTCCGCATGTAAAGGAGGCCTCGCGGCCTCTTTGCCATCAACATCCTTGAGACACATACACACACACACACACACGCACACACGCATACACACGCCTGATTAACAATAACAGTTCATCAGCACATATTAGCTTTATGTGATATCCAGGTGCTGCGAGATCAGACAATCTGTGGCGTGCTAATTGAATTTAAATTAAATTGATATATAATTAATTTGCTCAGACACAGTTTGGCATATTTAACTGTAGTTCGTGTAATCAAGCAGAGGGAACAGACAGGTTGTGAAACTAACGGCTGTAAATGAAAAAAAAAACGGACCACATTACGGCTCCTGAAAGTGAAGCCATATCATTTTGATCGCCCCCTGGTGGCTGGCTGCAATATAGGTCATAAACCCCGTCCCCTCCATGTTAGCAGATGGGACAAACTAAAAAAATCCAATTAGACGTTAAATAAATGTTTTCCAAAGTTTGTCTTTCCAAATTCCTGTTCTGATCTATTGACAAACACATTTGCACATTATTTGAATTGCCCCAGTCAAAGCATCGTCCTTTACTGTTCGACAGACTTTGAATGGAAGGGTCTGTGAAACGCTTTCACTTTACTAAACTTCATCCGGACTTATTTTGATCTTAGTTTCTGGAACAGATTTTTTTTATATATCATTTTTTTTTTGACTCCTATTTAAACACATGCTGCCTCGTTGCTAATCCCACTTTGTGGAGTTCCACCAAATCCAAATGGGATTGAGGCCGAGTCAAGAACGACACCAGACACACGGCAGAGGAAATGTCTTTCCAAGCTTCAAATTAGCTCCCCTCAGATTTGCAGCCCGTCTGCAGGAGCTTGGGACGAGAGACAAACACATGAAAGTGTGTGTGTGTGTGTGTGTGTGTGTGTACTATTATTTGCTGTGCACATGACAACTGGAGAAATTGTGTAGTTGATGAATGAAGCTTGGAGGAAAACCAGCGTCTTGGAGCATCTAGAGAAGCATCTATAAATCGGATTTATTATTATTATTAAAGTGAGATTAGTAACTTCTGGATGAATAAGAATCCAAATGTAAAGGTAAAAATAATCTGTCTCTGTGTTGACGCACAGAATTTTGACAGATTGACAAATTGACAGAATAAGTGGCCAACTCCCTGACACTCAACAAGAAGAAGACGTGAGGGAGATAGAGGCATTTCTCTGACAAGCTTGACGTGGCTGGTTCGCTGTAGACATGTAGGCCAAAGGATTTTGATGCTGCTGTCAAGATATTCGACATCGTTTTGAGCAAAAGTTAAAAGTAAAAAAAAAAAAAAAGGACATCTGGAAACTTTAAGCGGGCCCGCCTAAAGTTTCCACTCAGACTGTCACTCTGACTCAAAGACCTGAAACCAAACAGGAGACTGCAAACAAAAAGGAGAGCAGGTGTGTGAATAAGGGGAATAGAGACGGATCATGTCGCAGCACAGATATCGGAAACACAAAGAGCCAACATGCTCGAACACTCTGAGGTTTCACGTGATCGGCCGCAGGCGGCGGCGCCGCTGATGAGCAGACTCCGCCCACCACCCGACCCGGATCACTCACCTAAAACTCCAGCTCCACTCAGAACGTCCTGAGACATTGATCCAGAACGTCACTCAGTAGAGCTCCTCCGTCCGCCGAGGTCCTTAGATTCCATCAATTTGCCCCTCAGAAATGACTGAAAATGTCAAAACCTCAAATGTCAAGAAAAAAATAAAGTTTGCCCTGGATCCCGCCCCCTTTGTCAAATCCACACCAAAGTTTAGTGGATTCTTTTCTTGGTCCATGTTCCATCTTTCCACCAAGTTAACTGGAGGCGAAACGGGAGGAAAAAGAAATAATACGAAGGGAGAAAGTTCATGAGATTTTCCACCTCTGATATAAACTATGATGGCGCTCACTGCCGACTGAGAAATTTAGGCCTGATTCTAGTTACATGCTCAATTTGTTTCACGATTCTTTTGTCACTGAGTAGGAAAATTACGGTGGGAGGGATTTCCCTTTATATTTTTTATTCTAATCCCGAATCTAAGAGAGAAACTTGTGAAGCCCCTGCAGATTTCTCCTGGAGAGGCGCCTGAACTGATGCAGCTCTATGAAAACTGATCTGTCAGCAAATATATGATAATAATAATAATGATGATAATAATGATAAACATGCAGACTTATGACAACAAATTCTGTGGCACAAATCTAAATTTACAGATGATTTCATTTAGACAATATACACTTTTTTAGGGGGGGTGGAAATATTCTGCAATAATTCCTAAGATGTCGTTATCAAACCCTAGTGACAAAGAAATGTAATTGAGGCTTGATATTTTACAATTTAACCATAAACTCTATTACAAATAACCATAAATAAAAAGGAAACACAAATACAACCACATATTACTCCATTGAGAATTAATTTTTTTAACGTAAAATCTGCATAGTTTTCATCTGCAAACACAAACGCTGATACAGATATTGTTAAAGGCTCATATCAGTCATTCATTGCAGCACTAGACATGTTAATGGTTATTTAAAGGACAAAAAAGAATATTAAAACATCATCTTAATTAAAGACAGTACCGGTGTGTGTATATTCATATAAAGTTCCAGTTTTTTTTTAAGCTGTTCAATTTTAATAATATGTTTAATATAACTTATGCATCATCCGGTTGATGATGTCCGAATGACTTTTAATCATGCACACGCGGCGATGAATAATGAAAGTGTCGGGAAAGAGGAAGATACGTGACAGGAGAGTGAAGTGTGTGATAACAGGAGAGTGCGGGGAAAACATTTGATGTGTGCCAATCAAGAAGCCCGAGAGAGGAGTCGCTCCGGAAAAAAGATCTGTCTGCGGTTGCACCTTTGAAGAAGCAACAGATGTGCGATGGCGCGCCGCGGGGCCAGCGGCGCCCGAGGGGCCTTGTCATCCGTGGAGCGCGGCCTGCAGCGGGGAGCGGGGCGAGCAGATGGGCAGGTTTGTGCGGTGGGGACGGAGACGGAGACGCGGAGACAGGGAAGCGGGGACTCTGCAGTGACGGCTGAGCTGGAGTGAGCTCTGCAGGGACGGGGCCGCGAGCCACCGGGGGGCCGCGAGCCACCGGGGCTCCTGAGCAGCAGACGACCGTCGCGTTCCAAATTCAGGACAGAAGTGAAATCTGTGCGACCCCACGGGAGGGAAAAGGAGCACGACGGCACCGGACGAAGCAACCGTTTCATGTCGGCGGGAAGACTGCGATTAGAAGACTCGGCGGTCGATGATGCTCGGGGAAGCAAAAAAAAAAACCCCACACGGTTAGTTTCAGGACGTTTCGTCTACTTGTACAAGAGCAAATGATGAGAAACGCATTCGACGGAGTCTGAACCGACTCGGCACAACACTTATTCGGAGATACAAGATTTCAGGCGTCAGTAACCAACTTGAAGGATCAGCGGTCGGTTGTTTATCATCCACCTAGTTTGGTCATGACTTTGATTTGATTACATGATTACTAATTGCTGCACTGAGGTTACTGTCCGTTTGTCCCCTGGGATTACATCCATGAAACATGAGCTGCTCTCAGACATGAACACAGACAGCGTCCACAGAACAACGTCCAGATGTCTTCCGGCGTTTACCGTTCACGCATGACGAACGTGGGAGATTGTCCCAGTCAGACGCGTTCGCGTTCCGGCGCGTATTCGCACGCGGGCCCACTCAGACGTTCTCTGGAGAGTATTTGCTGCGCTCCATTGCAAGTCGCAAGTCGACAATTCCGTGTCGCGTTTTTTTAAGACTTCCGATCTAAATGCGTTCCAGTGCGTCTGCTCGGAAAAGAACGTGGTACGCCCGCAGGAACCTCACGTCTGTTTGGCCTCTGACCATCAGGAGCACGTGGCGATAACCTACATGAGCTGCCACGGCGCCGTCAGCGAGGACGGACGTCCATTCAAACGACCGCAAAGCTCAAAATTGTCTACGATAAACTGGTGCATGCCGAGCTAGTTAGCTACAATATAATAACAATACAATATGATATAACAACACTTAAGTGCTGTGACGTCAATTCTACCGACCCCATGTCTAAATGGATCTTGCCCGAGTTTCCGATTTGGAATCTCGACTTGAACGGCGGTTCCATCGCAATTTCCCGAGTCGGAGGTCGTGTTCTCTTCCCCCTGAGTTCCGGCTACAACGGAACGCAGCATTATACCAGGGCTCTGGCAGGAGAACTTTCAGCGAATGTGCAAAGCGACGTCCGCGGACGGGGGCGTAGCACCAAATTCTGGGCCCTGTACATATCAGCCTCTGTATATGACATTCTAGCTATGGTGCTGATTCATTTGTGATACCGTGTGTGTTCTAGTAACCAGCCAGCTAACTACTGTATTGAGGTAGTGACAGCTAGCTAGCTAGCAATAGCAGCTGTGTTGATCTTAGCTAGGTGGCTGCTAGCTTAGCTGCCGTAGGAGGAGTTTGCTACCAGCTAGCTCACCTTTCTTTTGAAAGAAAGACATTATCAGTTGTTTTCTCTTGGTTTGTTTTTCCTCTCTTTCTTTCCTCTCTTTTCTCGTCTGGGACCCAGACTTTACTATCTTACTTTGAGCAATATTATTATCTTGAGGTAAGACATTACGAAGTCACTGAGTTAGTAGATTAGCAAACACATTCTCATGCTGAGTCGTGATGGGCGGACTAAACCCTCAGAGAACCCCCCACACCCTTGGGACCTGGGTAGTCTGAACCCTTCACCTTTGTATTTGTTTTGCTCTCATTTATAACAGTTATTTTATGAATGAATCCTCTTCCCTAATGTTTTTTTTCTTGTGATTCTTACCTTTCATTCTTGTCTTCAAGGGAAACAACGAAAAAAAGTTTTCAGGCAGCTCACATATTCAAAGTGATTATATTTTATTTTGTTCCAGAGCCATTACACCCTCGAGCGTGTTCTCCACTGTGATTATCGGCGCTTCCGTTGATGTGGCGAGGTTTTCGCGGCGCGGCCTAATCAAGTGATGAATGCCATCCTGGTTGTTAATGGTACACACGAGCCCCGAGCCTCTCCAATCACCTGCGCTCTCATTAACCAGCCATTGTGCCGGGGCCAGGTTCAGGAGGTGCTCCGATAATTGGCAGCAGTTCAGTGTAGATTAAAAACCGAGGGGAGAATAGAAGCTGATTATCCCGTCCTCCTCCCCGCTTTGCAATCTGCGGCGCCATTAGTCCTCCGCTCGTGTCGCAACCCTCGGCGTGTCACCTTCAGCAGTAATGAACTCATTTAGCGAGCGTGTACCTGGATGTGTCACGGAGAGCGACGGGGTTTCGTCTTTCAATGCTAACTGTGAGCAGCCAACGGGGCAATCGGAGCTTGTTTCTCCGAGGACGGCGTGACACCGCCGCAGCGGACGGCGGCCATTTTCGTGCCCGCCGCTCCTTTGACCCGTGAAGAGACAGAAAGGCATCCTGGGACCTCTGACTTTGTGCCTGCTGACTGGAAACGAGACAACAGACTGTGGAGGAATGAGCAGTCGTCTCACTTCACTGTCATCACCTCTGTCTCTTCGGGAAGTTTTTATTATTACCATTAATTCTTCTTCTCTAGTTCTTGGAGCTACGCAAAACTTTTTTTTTTTTTCTTTTGGAGAGGATTTATTGTATATAAAGATAGAAACAGGAAACTGAATGTGTTTAAATGACGACTGAACGGTTGTCAACGTGCTGGAATATGTTCATGTACAGAGTGTGACATGAATTACTTACAGTTTGAGAAAACTGAGGAAAGATATCTAAGACAGGTATCTCTACGTGCACACTTAAAGATTGTGCTGAGTGAACACCGGCTGACATCACCGGCAGGAGAGACCCTCGGGGGTGCAGAATGAAAAATATGCCAAATTTACGTCTGTATGGGGGAAAAAAAAAGGACCAAAGTCAAACAAAGAATTTCACACGTCCACACACAGTCCAGCCATTTTACTATGAAACTCTAGTTGAGCTTCAATTGAGCAACTTGATATTTTTAACTTGATGTCAGATGTGCATGCTTGTGAACGGTAACATTGTTAATTCCTAATTTTTTTTCAATTCCTTTCGCCGAAAGAAAACATAACGACAATCGCTCATTGTAGAAAATGTAATCAAATGGATGGAGATTGAAATTGAGATTTGCTGGAGCCGTACGCAGCGTCTTCCCCTCTCACAGGCTCAGCGTGGGGTTCGCTCCGTCGAATCCCACCTCTGACACCGACAGCGTTCGGTGCCCACAGTAGCAAAAAAACACAAAACAGCAGCAAAACAGCCGAAGCATTTTGAACAGTCTGAGACGGTTGTTTTTTTTTATATTAAAGGTCACGTTGTTTGTGTCGTTGCTGTTGATCAGCGGCGGCCTTGTTTTGGAGGACTTATCAACGTGAAGCTAATAAAGGCTCCTGCAGAATTATCTGTCGCCTGATTATCAGTGGAAGAGAGGGGAGGCTAAATAAAGCTGTCTATGTGTGTGTGTGTGTGTGATTTCAAGCAGTAGCGAGTTCAGACTCTGGTAATGTCTTTGCAGTGTTAGCAGTTAGCAGCAGCAGCAGCAGTAAGGAGCCATGAGATAACATATCAGCAGCACAGGGCTTCATGGGTAATGGGTGACAAATCAGTGCAGCGATTGCATGCACAAACACAAAACGCACCAAAATGAGAGATTACACCTCGGTAGCCAAATACACCACACGAAACACAAGTAGCATCTGTCTCGCTGTAGATAAAAAGGAAGCATCACTAAATGCAAAAGCGCTCATTGTCATAATCAGTCGGATGTGTTATTACTTTTAAGGGCACTGATCGAGTTATTTTGGTGCGACGAGTTTCATGTGAAGTGGTTGGCGTTAATACACCTGAGAGATGAAGACGAAGCGGAAGAGACCAACGTAACGACACAGAAGCGGTGTCCCGATTCGGAGGCTGCGTTTGAAGACCGATGGCTTGACAGCGTCACACAAGTAAAAGGACTAACGCTAAGTCATAATTGTTAGAAGGTCACGTTCAAGTGTTTTGTTGCCGGAACGAATTGAAAAAATGGCGAAAAAGGCTAATGCGCTAACTTTGTACCTCGCTAGCAGACTATTGTCCCTTTGTCATGGATAGAATGATGAATGGCATTTGGTCTATATCAAGTTAAGTGAACACAGATTACAGATTAAATGTACACAAGCAACAGCTTATATTTGTTGGACTGTGAAAAATAAAGAATTACATGAGCTACCATCTATCACTGAATCTATCCTCTTCTCCGCCACGTTGAATGGTTCTGGTCGCCTCCAACTCGGGAACTCGGATATCAAAATGATCTCAGAGTTTCCCTCCTCGTAACTGCGGCATGAGGGGGCGTCCGTGTGCAACCTCCAAGTCGCATTTACCATAATTCCGACACCACATGAAGGCAGCATTATATTTAGTTACTTTACACCTCTGGGGTAAGCAGGCGAATGGATATACCTACAGTGCGTTAACTAAAAGCACGCTCACACTTGCATGGGTACATGGTGTACACGCACAAACCCGAGCGCACACACGGTGCCAACACGCCCACACTTGTCTGCATCTCCTTATCAAGGTGGGTAGATGTGTCGGCAGCAGCTCCAGGTACTCTCTGCCATCACTCCGGTGCGGCGGCTGTCTAAAATGAGCTGATAGAGGTTATCTAGACAAGCCGATTATCTTTGTTGAGGCGCCAAGGACTCTGGCAAACCCCAACAAACAGCTCCTCGCTGATTTCCACATTTCAAAGTCAATTACCCACCGCAAGCTCGCACAAGCTACTTGATAATAGCCACCAGTAGGGTTTCATTAGGGACTTATCGACAGCATACGAGTCACAGGCCAAAACCATTAGGCGTAATAAAGTCGGGGAGAGGTGAAGTGGCTCCAAGCCAGCCTTGTCGTACTGGTAACCATCACAGCAGCCTGCATCGACGCCGCATGAGTGAGGCTGTGGATGAAGTGGCTCCGTCCGGAGCAGCTTGTACAGCATCACACGTTCATGTTCAGTTCATATCAGATATATCGTTTCTTATAGTGTATAGGGACGGACGGACGGGTAACTTGAAAATTCTTAAAAACAAACTAATGTGAGTCAGAAGTTCACATCTTGCTGTTTTTTGACTGTAGATCGGGGGTCTTCCACTACAAGTCCAGTGAATGAACCTTTTCTTAGATACCTTTCAACAGAAACTTGTTTTTGGGCCGAACCAAAGAAATCAGTTTTGTGTCTGTTGAGGTTGTAGGTTGTTATCTTCTCTCAGTTCATGTCTTTGTTGTCCATCTACAAGTGTTTCAGACACAGCAGCCGTGCATTCCTTAAATATTTTTCATCTGTAATGTCGTCCAGAAATCCACCGTGTTCTCAGCGGACTCTCATCTGCTCAATGTTTTGCTGTGAGTTGAAGAGAGGACCGGTGTGGATCGTCGATGTCCACAAATGAAACAGACTTTCATGAAGACAACGGCCTCGTCGATTTCGCCGCTGGAAGAATAAACAGCTTGCGAGACCTTTCTTTGATAATTCCATCTTTAACATTATCTCTGCGTGTAGCTCAGTCTGCTCACTTCCCTACCTGACGTAACGTTACTTAGCAACCTACGATAGCAACACATCAGGACCCAGCCGGCTCTACTGAGGTGGCCTAGTTACGGCTGTTAAATAGTGTTTTTTTTTAGCATCAGGTCAAGAAACTTTCCCGTCCAGATTTGGACCCGAAGTCTGCCAGTTGGCGACGCCTCCTTTACGTGACGGCTGTTGATCACGACTTAGGGACAAAAACAGTGAATGACGTGAAACCCATCCGGTGCGTCAGCTGTGTGCAACGCTGACACACGTTTGTCGTCCTTCTGCGCTGTTGTCGAGGCAACTGAGGGAAAACAGAAGTAAGAACAGATCCCAGGATTTGCCTCGGGTCTTTCATTCACATCTACTGAACAACCTATTAGCAGTTAAGAAGCGTTTGAGCTCGCCCCGTTTTTCCCCCCGTGCGAGCTAATCGTCCGCCGCCGTCAACGCTGCACGGAGGCAGGCGGGCAGAGCGAGTAGAATGGAAGTGGAGAGGACGGAGGAGGAGAGGCTGAACGAGACAGAGGTCGTGTGAGGGGGGGAAAGGGAGTGGAGAGGTGTCAGCTGGAATGTGATTTCATCCTCATGAGATCAGAGGTTCCACACGGCTACACTGAGAGAATAGTTAGGATTATTATCTGTGTGTGTGTGTGTGTGTGTGTGTGTGTGTGTGTGTGTGTGTGTCACAGAAAGGGGAATACTAGCCGTCACCCGCAGAGCTCAGGAGCAGCTGTTGTAAATTAGAGCCAAATCAGGTCTCCTAATTGATATTCCCAGGATTCCAGGCGCTCCGTAATTGGTGTACCTGTGCCCTGATTGGTTACCTGATTGTAATTGATTAGTTGGCTCAGCTGGGCCGGGCCACGGAGACAATGGATAAATTTGCGATCGGCCGTACGGGACGAGCGTCCGCGGATCAGGGGAAGATGAGAAACGTGTGCCGGGCCTCGTCTGCATTCGAGCGGTGTAATAACAGGCGTCCTGACACCCGAGTGAAAGCCCTCTGGTTCCGATTTAAACTTTGGAGCAATGACAGCCACGATGAAGCCTTTCTCAAAAATCCTATCTGCATCATGACGACACTTACTATTAAATAATGACAGTTTTTATATTTTAGAAAACGTGATCATATGACTCCAACTCTGACCTCCCTGTGTTTTCGTCTAAAATATCACTGTTGGCATTACACATCAAGGATCTACTGACTCCAGTAACAATCTCCGTCCACACCAACACGCCTCAAAACACACATCACATGACCAGTCACGTACACTGGTCATGTGATGTGTGTAAACAGGAAGTACAGTAGATGTCTACTCTGCAGTTGATTGCTTAGTTTCAGAAAATACTCCGAACGAGGAACGACAACGGTGAAAAGTAAGAGCAGGGATTTCCTTTCTTGGAGGGACGACGAGGTGCAACTGTCGCTGACAGGAAGTGTTGTGCTGGTCGTGGAGTTGTGTTCACTTTTCTGATCAGTTTGCTTTCGATTAGTTATTTGATGTTTTTAAAAAACGTACCGGGAAGTCATGATTGACAGCAGAGACTGACTCGTCATTGGTCGAGCGTGTGTATCTGCGGGAACTTCACGACCACTACTGCACAGACTCTGGCGCCCGTATCCAATTTTGTTCAACAGGAGGAAGTAGAGCCATGTTGTCCATCGTCGACCCATGAACCTTGACAGTGGTGCATTCAGGTGATTACTGTAAAGATCTACATTCACACCAAAACACAACTGAAACCCAATAGCTGAATGATCTTCCCTCTCCTTTGGGACAGCCCTGACGAACGTTCCCATCATGTTCTCATTTGCATGTTATTTATGTTTACGTTGTCGGAGAACTCTGAGCAAATAACAAAGCGACAGGCTGATTGGGGACTGACAAAGAGTTCATCAAGAAGGAACAGTGATTTTTCTGCCGTCGCACCGAGGTCGTCAATCAAATCACCGCTCCGCCACGTCAGTCGTGATCGGCTTAATCGGCGTTCCGAGGGAGAGAGAGGTGACAGAAAGTTTACTCTGAGCAAATGTGACGTGACGGCAGAGAGCAGGGCTGCCGCCGTGACTTTCACCGTTCAGCTGCTGTTTATGTGGTCATGTAAAAAATAACTCCCATACATCAATATCAGTATTGGCCTGAATCTTACGTTATCGGTTAGCAATGCTACATTTTTTTGTAATTGGTCGTGAACACAAAGTAGAGACACGAGTGATGAAAACATGAGCAGACATGCGGAATAAACCAAAACTGGAATACACATTGTCATCAGGATGGATCCTGAGCGGACAGTGAATTTAATCATCTCAGAGCAGAAAGGCCTGAAGCCGGCGTGACGCACGTTCAAGCGCTACCGTCTACTGTTAACAGCAATCAATATGCACAACAGTTTCCTCCGCATAGGTTCGTGTCTTTACTGAAATACCTGGAATCAAACATCTGATGTCAGTTCCCCTGGGACGATAATAAAGAGGAGGATCAAAGCGCGAGGGAAAAATTGGCCGCCGTGAAGTCGCCGGCGCCGAGACGAAGGGAGAACAGGTGTGGAGGAGCCGAGGACGGCATTAGAGGAAGTGGTGACGGGAGACAAAAGAGAGATGAACGACGGAGAGAGGGGGACTCTCTGCGTAGATGAGATACAACGTGACGCGCCGCCACTTTATTATCGCTCCCAGTTTGAAGATTCACAGGGTCTTGATCCCATTTTGATCAAATCCAACACATTCCCCAAACCAATTTCCAAACAAAATTCCTCCTTTGAAGGAAGGAGTGACTAATTGTGACTCGCAGTACCAATTTAGTGCGGGGCATTTATTTTTAAATATATATATATATATATATATCGCAGCACCCTCCATCCCTCCCTCCCTCCTCATGCACCTGTTTTCCTGTCTGTCATCCTTTTTCCTCCACGTTTTGTTCCCTCACCTCGTCCCACTCTCATTAGTTTCAAACAAAATTGATCCAGATGTGCAGTACACGCTGGTATGTTTAATTCACGGCCCCGGCATTCCACATTCACTCCTTCAGTCGGAGCCTTTGAAGTTCACGCTGCTCTTAATGCGGCGTCCCTGGAAAGTCTGACGCTGTGAGGGGGGGGGGGGGGGGGGGGGGACAGAGGGAGGCATCGCAGACGGAAAAATGAGAAGCAGGCAAAAGATACAGGTCAAGAAGAAGAAGATGTATGAAGTAAGAGGTCGTAGTATAGTTAGAGAAAACAAAAAATGTGAGGGGAACAACTGATCACAACACAGAGAGGAAACGTGAGGTTATTTCAGTGACTTGTTACGTCATTTTTATATTTTTATTTCTAAAGTTTTTTTTCTTTTTCTCAAGAGCTTTACCCGACTCAAAGTTTCTCAGTCGAATCAGATTTGGCTGTCCCAATTATTTAAGCATCGAGCGGCGCTTCACCGGACTCTTCCGATTTGTCAACGATGTTCGGCGAGACGCTCAGAGTGACGGCGACACAACAGAGTAACAAAAGACCCGTTAGCCCTCTGAGCTATTCATCCACCTGTCCACCATCCGTCTGTACCGCTCATCCTCTGAGGAATCGCGGGAGGGATGGAGCCAGTCCCAGCCGACATAGGGCGAGAGGCGTGGTTCCACCCTGGACAGGTCGCCGACGTATCACGGGCCGGACATCGGGAGACTCTCCAATCGACCTAAGCTGCGTGTCTTTAAACTGCTGGAGGGAGCAAGAGAGCCCGGAGAAAACACACGCAAACACCTGGAGAACACGTTAACTCCACACAGACAGGAAACAATTCATCGGTTACGATGAGTGGATTGGGCTGCACGGCGGTGTAGTGGTCGGCGCTGTCGCCTCCCAGCAACAAGGTTCTGGGCTCGAGTCCCGGTTCAAACCGACCAGGGCCTTTCTGTGTGGAGTTTGCATGTTCTCCCCGTGTGTGCGTGGGTTCTCTCCAGGTTCTCCGGCTTCCTCCCACAGTCCAGAGACGCGCAGAAATCCCGTCCGCGGTTTGACCCGATCACGTGGGGACCGCAGCTGTCACAGGTTGTCATATCTCGCCCGCAGACTCGGGTCTGGACTCTCGACCGCACAGAATGAACTAGTTTCAATAATCTTCTCTCTCACAACATGTTGTCGTGCTGCAGGACATAATGAAACCTTTCTGTGTGGCCATGAAAAAGGCAGGAGGTGCGATGTTCCCTGCGATGTAGACCATGCGGAGCTCGACCCTGACACGGTAAAATGCTCGTGAATGTTCCCTAGTTTTATCTCGTACACCCTGTTTGTGTGTCTCTCCGTTGACCTGGAACTCCGTTAAACAAAAAACACCGACTGGAACATTTGAGTCAACCTCGGATTGAATATTCCCGTCGTATAAAAAAACCCCATACGATTCCACTGCAGAGGTCAGGGCCTGATGGTCCCTGCATTATTACTGTGGCCATGAAACAATCATGTGTAGAGAGAGAGAGCAGGTTACAGTCAGAGGAAAAGAGGGAATATGATTAATTAGGACGAAGTTAAGCAGTTTTTAAAGTTTGGGTGAAATAAGAGCTCAGAGACTAGACCTTTGCTGCAGATGTGTGGAACAAAATGAACTAAATCCAGCAGTCGTTTCAGTTCTCTGCTGCAGTTTGTTCTGATTTTAAAGGAGATAAAAAAACTGAGGAGCTTTAATTTGTTGGCCGCTTTGTCTGTGAGAACAAACACAGTCGACCTCTTATCTCAAGTAAAAGCTTTTCAAGTCCGACTGATGGGACTCGTGAAGAGTCTTTCTACACTCTTTGGCTTTTGGAATTACCTTTTCTTTTGTATGAAATGTATTTCACAAATAAAATTGCCCAACTTTGCCCTCCTCTCTTGGGATTTTCCCCCTCAACTGCAAAGTGATTTAAATCAAAATGCTACAGACATCTTTCATTTGGAATGAGGGAACGGGCGACGCACTTTGCCTATAAAGAATCTTTGTGTGCTATTCTTAGTTTGTCAGGATGCCCACTCCAGAGGGAGTTCGAGGTTTCATCCATACGACTAGGTTTTCGTCCAACAAGTACACCGACCATGTGGGCACCGGTGTCAACACCAAGCAGATTGTCTTCTCTGCATGTTGTTGCTTGGTTACAGAAACCACAGTGCTGAAAAGTAAAAGCAGGGTTTTATTTCAGACAAGGTGTAACTAGTACTTAGAGTAGGTGTTTGCCACGTTGCCTTCACCGCTGGTGGTGGAGTTGGACTGATAGGAACCAATCAGGAAGTGAATGTGCGTCCTCGCTTCCAAACGCCTCTGTTTTTGCCCGTCCGTACTACAACGCAGCCCCCGAGTCTACGGGGTGAGCAGCGTTTTTTTTTTTTAAACGTTCCAGTTTTAGGCGCTGAGACAACTTTGGAGGAGTGTGGACGGCAGGCGTCAATGTTGCAGCAGTGATGCGTCGTAAAAGGAAAATGTAGTAACGTGGATGTAGCCTGAGTAATTGAAGACTCTTAGTCCGACCGTGTCTCCGTTATACTGAAGGCTACTAAGATGCTTAATGGCAGACAGTACTTCAGATGCATTCCTTGCATAAACTCCAATTTGCCGTCCTTGACTTTTGCACAGTTGGCACACAAGCACCCTTGTACTTGGCATTATCTTCCTATCCCTGAATCAGCTCTATTCTTTCCGACGGTGCTGTTTTCATGTTGTCTTTGTGAACGTCTGTTGGATGTGATCCCGGCTGCGATACCCCACCAGTACCCGTCCCAACCCCGCCAACTTACCTCCTCACGACTCCCAGGGTCCCGGGACACCGGCCAGCTCGACATCCCCCCCGCACCAGACCTGCAAACCTACAGTGACAGGTCATTCAGTGTGGCAGCACCCGGCCTCCGGAGCTCCCTCCGGGCACCAATCTGTAAGGGCCCATCTCTGGAAACTCAACTCCTTAGAGACGTTTGACCACTTATTTTGTTTTAACCTTCTTTGTTCTCCTAACTCTGCCAAGCAGCTTTGGGTACCTTGGCAATATAGACCCAAGTTATTATTATTTTTATTTTTATTACGTGATATCAAAGATATGCGAGTGAAACGGATGAGAAACGTAAGCTTTTGGCTCGCTGTGTTCCCAGACACCTTCTCCATACCTGTTAGTGTTGAGCAGAGTGCGTGAGTGCGCTGCGGGGGTTTTGTTTGGCTCCGCCGTGGTAATCCGCTTTGCAGCGTGACGAGATACGAGGAGCGAGAAAAATCCTCGCCGCCCGTGGGACGAACGAACGGCAGAAGATTCGCCAGGTAACAGTTAGTTCATGAAAACGTTGTTTGGATTCACTCTCTCTCTTTTTTTTTTTGGTTGTTGTCTCTTCCGTCACGCTGCCTCGCTTTCGTTCCGTCACGCCTCTTCTGTCTTTCACTCTCGGTGTCGACCTCTTCCTTTGTGTACTCCTCTATCTCCGTCCTCCATTCCTCTCCCAGCGCCGTCCTCCTTCTCACCCCCCCATCCACATCGCTCCCATTATTTTCCTTTTTTCCTCCTCCCCATCTGTCCTTTCTTCCCCCTGTCCTCCTCTAACCTCCCTCTCTCATTTGAACATTAAAGGACCAGCGAGTGGGATTCAGGGCAGAGGTGGGAAACCTCCTGCCTCAGGGCTGTTTACGGCCGCAGAGACATTTCGTGAATACAAAAAAGAGAGAGAGAGAGAATAACATCACATAGTCGACTAATGTCCTCCAGGGCGTTTGACTTTCAGGTCACTCTTTGAGTGAAGGAAACACTGATGAGAAAAAGAAAAAGACAATTTCTTTGGCGTGTGGAGTTTGCGGGGATGCGGGGATTAGCTCACCACAATTATTAAACATTTAAAGGAGTACTCCGACCATTTGCACATACTGCACTATTTCATGTACATTCTTTATCATTATTTTCCTTATTCTTTACATTTTTTCTTGCAATACGTATATTTTTACATTAGTTTTTTGTATATAGAGTAAATTTCGTAAGTAGACAAGAAAATCGTCATTAGTCGGATTTCTTCAGTGACGAAGCAGCTCCAGGGTACTTTAGCTTAAGCTTTGGAAAACTGTCGAGTTCCGTCAAAGGTGCATGTTCACAACTTAAAGTATATAAAAATAATCTTCTATGCCTAATATTTTTTTTAACATTGTTACCCATAAAAAGTAAAACAAAAAAAAAAACCTCTGAAATGGGGCGTGAAACCATTCACTCTCACTCCCTCATTGAGGAATTCTGAGACTATGAATATTCATGGCATGCAAATAACACAGGCCCCGCCCACCACAGCTGCTCGCGCTAGGTTGACCGTTGGAAGGATGTGCGCAAACAAGATGGCTAGCGGCAACATCGCCGAGATTCAGCCATTAAACTGCTAATGCTAACGCTAACTGTATGCTGAAACACCTGCCGTCCTCTCGTTGATGCTAATGCTAACTGTATGCTGAAACACCTGCTGTCCTCTCGTTGATGCTAATGCTAACTGTATGCTGAAACACCTGCCGTCCTCTCGTGGATGCTAATGCTAATGCTAACTGCCTGCTGACACACCTGCCGTCCTCTCGTGGATGCTAATGCTAATGCTAACTGTCTGCTGACCCACCTGGCGTTGAAATCTCCTCCTCCAGGAGAGGAATGTGAGAACACCTCTATAGTGACAACATTTGCTCAGATACAAGTCGCTACGGTCAATGTCAGACATTTTAGAGGTCAGACAAAGAGGAAATCCCTATTTTGAGTGAGGGGGGGGGGGACATTTCAAATTTACAAATTGAACAATCAATCGAAACAATGGGTCTCAAGGAAGAACATTTGACACGGATATGAGATTCTTAAAAGGTCCAGTGTGCAGGATTCATTACATGAAACATGGTATTCATGTCCCCACACCTGAAACTAAGAATATCTGTGTTTTTGTTACTTCAGAATGACCACCATGTTCCTGCAGGAGCCCGGAGCGGACAAACCAAACCACGGCTCTGGAGGGAGAGAGAGGGAGGCAGCCTTTCACGTCTTCATGTTACCTGAAGGCCGCTGTGTGGTGGCGGTGGTGGTGGCGGTGTGATGTTCAATCGGTTGAAATCTGCAGGCTCACCGCTACGGAAATCCTACACACTGGTCGCAGCTGCTGTGGTTTCTCCCGACCGGCCGCAGGCTCATTAACAGGGGATGTTGAGAAAGACTCAGCCGAGACGAGACTGAGCCGCAGCCGCTTAGTGCAGGTTTTTAAACATGAAGCGTGGAGGACGAGCCAACAGGTCTGTGTTCCTGAAACAAACAGAGTAGTATGAATATGGGGTCAGTGTAGAAAAGAGAGCAAGGGGTGTGTACATATATCAACCAGGGCCTGTCTGTGTGGAGTTTGCATGTTCTCCCCGTGTATGACATGCAGAATGGGGTTAGGTTCATTGGAGACTCTATATTGACCGTAGGTGTGAATGTGAGAGTGAGTGGTTGTCCGTCTCTGTATGTGGCCCTGTGATAGGCTGGTGACCTGTCCAGGGTGAACCCCGCCTCTCGCCCAATGTTGGCTGGGATTGGCTCCAGGCCCCCCGCGACCCTTAAATGGATAAGAGAGCGGTAAATGATGGACGGGTGGATATTGTGAGTGGAAATGTGAATTCAGACGGACTTCACATGCATGTTATCAACAAGAATTCTTCATTTCTTGCAGGATCCTGAGGCTCCGCGCTCTCATGAAGAACGGAGCTCTTCCGAGGAGGCGACGGATCGATTTTGAATCAATTAAACGTTTCCTTTGACTCACCGGCGACGTGTTCTAATCCAAATGCCAAAGACGCCTCTGGTGCAGTTTAGAAGTGGAAGGAAATAAGCAGCTTTAGAGCTTTTCTGTGTGGGAGGGGGGTGACGGGGGAGGGAAGTCATAAACCTGGACGTGAGCCGCACGCAGCCTGGCATGTGTCAGGGGGTGGAACTTCTGACGAGCGACTGCGTACGGAGTGAACAAAATCACAACCTTCAACTCGTTTGTTTCGCAGGACGTCTCGGTGTCCGTTTTTCCCTTTTACATTTACTCTGTTTGTCCCGTGTGGAGCTCATCTGTCCGCGTTCGTGACGAACAACTTGGCAAACAGTGCGGCGGCTTGTGAACACTTCAGGTGTGAATTTGAGATGGTTTACTGCCGGTTCAGCCCATAAATAAATAGATCACACCCAACGTTCCCATTAGCTGCAAACGACTGGACACCTGAGGGGCGACAGGGGGTCATGGGGGGACGGGGTTGGGGGGGCGGGACTGAAGGGTTGGAAATATGGCAGCCGTGCTGCCCTGAGGCCATTTCCTGTTGTTTCCACGAGCCGCTGAAAGAATCTCCTGGAAATGACTTGCGGTACATTTTAGATTTCAGGCGGCGGCGGCGGTGGCGGCGGCTGAGGGCTCGGCCTGTTAGTGAAGGGACAAACTCCGGCTGTTTTTAAAGAACTTCATCCTGCAGAGGTACCATAAGAAATACCTTATGTTCTGCAAGAAACTTTGTTCGCCACACGAGTTGTGGATCCGTCTACTTTGGTCCCGGGTGAAATCTCCTCAACACCTACTGACCAGTTGACCACGTTGATGGATCCTATGTTGGCTCCGACAAGCATCATCACTCGGTCGACATCTGTGGTTTTGTGCAAAATATCTTGACAACTATGGATCGGATTGTCGCGAAACGTGGCTTGATAATAATAGTCATAATAGTGGAGGTTGTCTGTTTGAGGATTACACAAAAACGACTCATTGCCAGTAAACCTGGTGGAAGGACGGGACACGGGCCGACGACAGAATCCATACAATGTGGGTGTGGATCCAGATAAAGATTTATTCAATCTCTTTCTCTTCTTTAACATTGTGAGTTTTGTCTTTGGACATTGTTCACTGATTTCCCGGGAATAATTAACCTTCGGTAGAAATTGTCAAAACTACGGCTTCAACTTCTGACTTGCAAGTTTTCTCCCATTAGGCAACAAAAACCGAAACTTCTCAAAGTTCTTTGCAGAAAGAGTCTGTTGTTAGTTGGTTTCAGACCACTTTGTGTCTGAATCCAGTCCACTCGCTCATTACTTCGGCCTTCCCCTCCCTCCCCCTCTTCTTTTCTTCTTCTCTGGCTTTCAGCTCCTCTCTCTGTCCGTCCGTCAGCTCCGGTCTTTATTACCTGTCCCTCCTCTTCCTCCTCCTCCTCCTCCTCCTCCTCCTCCTCCTCCTCTCCTACAGTGGCACTTGATCCAGTAAAACATCTGTTTTCTAAAAAAGCTGGCGCCGTAAACGTCCCCCGGCCCCTGCCTCTCTTTACGAGGGGCTCTCGGTCTGAACTAACAGTGGCGGAATAGCAGCTCTGAGGTGTTGCCGCTCCCTCCCTCCCTCCCTCCCTCCCTCCCGCCCTCCCGCGTCCCCTGTCACACATTCTTCTCCCCGAATGGAATAACAGAAAGACAGAATCTGAAGGCATCAGCCTCGCCTCTGTGTGGAAGGCGTCCCCCTCCCTGTCACTTTACCTCTGCGGCCCTCCTGCCCCCTCCGTGCCCCCTCATTATCTGTGTCCCCTGTCCTCGTGCTCCGTCTCTGCCTCCTTCCCTCTTCCCTCCTACCGTCTCTATTTTTCTCCCTTTAACCTTGTTTATTGTTTTACAGCTGCTGCGTTTGGACAGGGTCCTGGCTCCAGCACCCCCGGGACGGCAGATGAGCAGCTGGCCGCGGCACATTCAGTCTGGTGCACTTTACCTTTCTTTCTCTTCTTTTTTTCCCCCGTTTCACTCATCCTTCCCCGATGCATTTGTTGGTGTACTTATTTTATTTTACATACTCTCCTCCCGTAGAAATCACAGGACGCCCTCGGGGGAGAAATAGCTCCCTGCACATTATCTCGGCGAAGGTCAGAGGTCGGGCTCAGACACATGACACCTCGTAGATGATATCTAGATGTGCCCGCGGCCACTGCAGGATGAATGAGCACCTTCCAGCCAGGTGAGAAATGTGTGAAAGATGCAACTTGTGGGGATTCTCCCTCCCAGTGGAAGGACAAGATGAAGTAACAGGCCTGAAATTACACGTCACATGACCGTTCAAGAACACGGGGCGTGCGATTCGCCCACGGCCACAAATCTGACCTCCCGCACATGTAGGCAGTTGCAACATTACAAGAACTAGAATGGACCTCAGTAGAGATATTACAGTATGTCCACCAAGGCCCGAATTCTGCTTCCACAACTATTGAAGATTCATATAAACCGTTAATCCACATGATCGCAGCAACATATTTGTGGTGGTTATAGGTCTTTAGCTCTATTCGTTATTATGTACAGCAGCTAAAAAGAAAGCCCGCTCTCCTCATGAAGCCAAATTTAAATCCACTAGATATGGATACGGAATCTGACACACTCATAGATATCAGTCCCCGAGTCCCATGATTATGTCTTCGCTAAATAAAAAAGTCAAGATCCATGAATTATTCTTAGGGAAATCAAGGAAAATGTCAAATCACATCCTGTCTCACAATGTTAAAGAAAGAGATGAAATAGTCCGCCCCTTTGTCCAGATCCACCCCAACGGCTAGTGGATTCTGTCTTGGTCCATGTTCCATCCTTCCTCCAGGTTTACTGGAAATCTGTCCAGTAGTTTTTGTGTAATCCTGCTGACAAGCAAGACGGACGGGCCGGGTGTTGAAGACAAGAACGCTGGTCGAGGCTGATTCCTTTGTTTTCTCCCCAAAATTTGTCACGTGATAAAAACGCGACGAGAAGAGCCAATCAGGAAGAGAACGTGGGCGTCTGCCTCACCGTCGCCAACTGTCTCAGTTTCTGTCCGTCCACACAAAACACAAGCCCGGCTTTTCAAACCGTAACGGGATATGCAGCGCTTCGCTAATGTCTCTGTTTTAGAGGCCGGAAAAACTCAGGAGTCGTGTGGACGCCAGTCGTAACCGTAGCGACAGTGACGTTTTAAAAGCCAGACGTATGATTGTGGACGTAGACTGAGGTCGTGCTGCTCAGTGTTGGGATGTGGACGTGTCGTCCTTGCAAACAAAACGTCACAAAAAGACCAAACTTTCCTGAACTTTGTTAACTCGTTGATCTGCACTAGAAGCTTAAATATTCACAATGTCACTGAGTGACAATGGTTTGTTCATTTCCCCATTGATTTAAAAAACACACCCTGTCGTAGCACTATCTGATTTTCATATAATTTCATTTCAGGACATTATTTCTCTCTTATGTACTTCTCCAC
Source organism: Scophthalmus maximus (assembly GCF_022379125.1). Lineage (NCBI taxonomy): Eukaryota > Metazoa > Chordata > Actinopteri > Pleuronectiformes > Scophthalmidae > Scophthalmus > Scophthalmus maximus. The sequence goes on from NC_061520.1 coordinate 4,860,559, forward strand.
CCTCTTTGGCCTCTATTTATTAAGCGGAGACAAAGGAGTTCCACGTCCTGTATTATATTAATCTTCCTCCTCTTTCGGCTGCATGCGGACGGTATCATATCTTTAAAAAAAAATAAAAAAATCCCTTTCACTGCAGAGGTTTTGCAAACATTATCGTCGCTTCTGCGAGTTCCCAGATACTCGGCCGCCCTGGCTCCACTCGGGGGTTTCTCCGCCCCCGGTGAAGTGAAACGTCTGCGCTTATCAAAGAAGATGACACGGGGGAAAAATTACTGGGAGCAAATGCAAACACAATCACATTTAGGTACTTTTGCCAGTTGTGCATTCAGTTATTCAGAGAAGGTCTGCATGGTTCACTTCACACACACACACACACACACACACACGCTCAGGCACACACACTTACATACATGCATATATATATATATATATATATATATATATATATATATATATACTTCTTTTCTTTTTGTCTCTGTGCTCATAAATCAAGATGTAAATTAAAAGTATGGGCGCTGGGCGTCCCGTCAGGAAAAACCATTGTGTTGTCAGGCCGTGATTTCTCCACGTACAATGGGAATGAATTACGAGAAAAAGCGGTGCACTGCAGGCAGAGCGGGCCGTTCGCTCAAGATAAAATGATATGCGTGTTGAAGTGTTAAATTTGAATTAAAATACTTTTTTTTTTAAGCGTAATGGATATATGGATTTGTCGTCGTCAAACAGAGGGTCCGTATCCAGAGCCTGGCGTTTTACATTTCCTGCCCGCGCCGTGTGTTTGCTGCACATCTAAATGTTAATGGAGAAAAGACATTACATGGATTTTACAGTGAGGGAATATGATTTCATACACCCGCAGCTCTCAGTGAGCGCTTTCTTTTACAGTATCAAGAACTGCAGAATGAAAGAAAGCTCATGGTTGGTAATGAATAAATACGGAACTCACGAGCACATTTTTCCCTCATTGTTTTACTTTTTAAAGGCGTTTTACATGGAGGAGGTCTGAATCGTCCAAAGAAGCCGGCGCTTCTCCTTCCCTCTGGCCGAGACAGACAATGAAAGAATGGGATAAGTCTCGCCTCGGAAAAAAAAATGCAAAGCCTCCGCGTTCCTCCTCCTTCCCTGTGTGTGGATTCGCCGCCCGATTTTTACTAAACCTGCAGACAAACATCTGCTCCGTGTGTCTGGAGGCGAATCAATAGCCGGTCTATCCGCAATTAGTTACAGCAGCAGACGAGATGCGGCGAGCTTAAAAGCTCTCAGGCGCTCGGGTGCACTGGTTTAGAAATCTCCCCCAGGAGGAACATGGGGAGAGGAGAAAAAAGGCTCCGATTTTATGCAGAGAGGAAGAGATGGATATTGAAAGAATTAGAAAAAAGGAATTATGTCAAGTGAGCGAGGAGAAAAGGATGTCTCTGTATTTTTTCTTCTTCTTCAGGGATTGTTGAAAAGCGGTGATGTGGAGTGAGAAGAAAATTCCTTTCAACACAACACGGTGTAAACAGCAGCCGAGTGAGGAGGCAACAGGAGATAACAAATATGTTCCTCATATTTTCAAGGGGTTCCCCGCCGCATATCTTTTCAACTCATCCACAGTTTCGGCGTCAGCCTCCAACTTGCTGGGGCCCGATTTCTCCGACGCTCGCTCGCTCGCTCTGTCACATCTCGGGGGACGGACGCATCTCACTGGAGTTAAATTGCGCGGGAACAGACGTTCAGGTGGCAGAGAGGGAAACGAAAGCGGCTCTCCGCTTGTCCCCCATTTACGAGTCAGTGTAGCGTCCACATGATTTTGAAGCTGTTCTTTTTTTCAGGTAAAAGAGTTTGCCTAATGTTGCTTTAGGGTGTAAGCGGCGCTGTGTGATTCGAGGGGAGCAGGAGAGGACGTACAGAGCCGATTCCTTCAGTCCAGGTGAAGGTTAAATTAAATTCGGCGCTCATGCTGCAGTAAATATCCTCTGCGGAGGAGAGAAACAGGACGCCCTCATCTGTCTTCACCGGTTCTACTGTTTCGTATCCGACAGTGATGCAGCTGCACCGGACGGACGGGGGGGAAGTCGGCTGCCTCCGAGCGTTTTCAGGCAGCGAGCGGTTGGCGCCGCTAACCGACATTGTTTCCCATAATGTAATCCCAACGCTGTCATGAATGGACATGCAGGGCCTGTTTGTTTTGTCAACTTGCCATCGTGTGATCATAGCAAGGTTAATTAAGGAGAAATGATCAGCACCCGCTCACTCTGTCCGGACCAGTGGATGATGTTTATCCTATTGATTAACAGAAATGAATCGTCAAATTTCTTTCGTTTCATGACGAGACTGTAGCAGGTGGATGGCGGCAGCCTGTGGTGCAGGTGCAGGTATGTTAACGGGGTAAAACCTAAATACAACCTCTTCATATTACAGAAGGTTGAGTTAACGGATGGCGAACGCAAGGACAACCACACTCTTAGCAGCAAGCGTTGACGCGAACGACGCGGTGTCATCTGCAAACCAGATGACGTGGTTTAGCTTAGCAGGTAGTAAAACTCTACTCTGACTCAATGCTGCTGAGGCCAGACGCCCAAGTTCTCTTCCTGATTCTTCCCAGTCACGACTCAACTACCAATGGTGAATGCAAAGCGTTGCTAACACTTCCTGGCAGTAACAGTTCCACCTCATCGTCGCTCCAAGAAGAAGAAATCGCTGCTCTTACTTTTCACCACTGTTGTTTCTCGTCCGCAGGATTTTTTCTGTAATTAAGTAACCGACCGCAGAGCAGACAATCTGCTTCCTGTTGTACACAGACACACAGCGTACGTCAATGGTCACATGATATTTGTGTTTTCAGGTGTGTTAGTATGGACGGGGGTTAATCGTTTCAGGCACCGTTTCAGATTTAAAATGCCGTTTTAAAGCGGGAACGAAGGAGCATGGATGTATCCTTACTGACTGACTCTCTAAGTCAAGGTTCCAGCTGCAGAGGACGCAGCTCAGGCAGGGCAACCTCTGTTCTGTCATCTGTTGGGGCCATAAACAAAACGACAGGGGGTCCAGCGAGGCGGGACATGTGGTCTTAAAAAGTGCCTCATGACGGGACCCGGGAGACTCTTTGTGAAGAGTGGTGTCAAGTTTTTATGGCCCTGTGGTCAGTGTTTTTGTCTGTTCTGGCCCTCGGAGGACGGCGGTGGACTCTGGACTGTACTGACACAAATGCATGTCTGAGAAGACCAAGTTCACCCTCAGGTTCAGGGAGGTCTTACTCTTAAATAACATTCTCGTTTCCTCCTCATGAATGAGGAAAAGCAAGTAATAACTGAGGGGAGGGTCCATGTGTGAAGCTGAAGTGCTGCTGCTCCGTCAGTCCGTTTTGAACGGCATCATTTGTAATCATTACAGTACAGTATACAGTGTATGTGGGATGCAGAACATTGTGACCCGCTGCACGTACCCAGACATAAGCCCCTCAGAGAATCGGGGCCGGCGACCAGAAATGCGCTGTGATTTTTATGCGCCCGGCGAGAACGCTGCGTCTCAGTGTGCCAGACAAGTTGTTTGTCCTGGATATTTATGATTCTTCATAAATAACAGGCTCTTTGTCAGGAGAAGGCTCACGACTGCCCGGAGTGGAAGTGAACAGGCAGAGGGCAGATGGAGGTGTTTCACTGCTCCACTATTTTTAGCCGATGGAGGTGTTTTTACTGCTCCACTATTTTTAGCTAGAAATGCAGTGGCGCTACGTTAAGCGCCGGGATTAACGAAGTCAAGAAGGACACGATACTGTGTGTCTACTTTACAGGTTTGATTGAAGACGGCAAAGTGAAACAAAGGTAAGCAAATAACCCGCCGCCAAAACTCAAACCTTCATCGATTCGACCCACTCCCCCCTCCGTCTTCATTTCCCTGGCGATGCGTCAGTTTCACTGCGTAAAGTGTCGGAGCGCGACGGCTCTGATTTCTGCTGAACATATGCGAAGCGGACACTGTGGATTTAGACCACATAATAAATCACCCCCGAGCAGCTGACACATGACTGGGCATCAGGCTGCTAAAAGACAACAGCAACAGGATGCGCACTAGGAGGTGCACAAGAAAGACGACGAAAAGCATTGGATGGGGTGATGTATACCCTGCTCGCACATTGTGTACATCATGTATAAACTATATATATATATATATATATATATATATATATATATATAAACAAAATATATTATATATTTTGTCTTGGAGTTTGTGTATTGGTTGATTCCAAGCACCGATCTGATTCCAGTGCGGGAGAAATCCCGCCTGCGTCGGAGGCCAATTTAAACATCCGTAAAGTGTTTACCATCCACCGCAGACAGGCAGGATTAGTGGAAACACACACAGAGACAGGGAAACATTCATGTTCTCTCCCGTCTCTGCACACGTATGTAGGGGGTTCAGGGCACAAGGTGGGCAGCGTCGTCGTGGTCTCGCTGGCAGTTACCTAAACACACCCTGCCTGCCGGAAAGTGAAAGGCCAGAAGTTCGTCTCTTTTGTGGACAGCCACTCCACTTCCTGCCCCCCTGCCATGGTGATTAGCTCCTCGGCTTCATCACTCATGCATATTTAAATGTGAACACATGCTGCTCCCGTGTTATTTGCATTCTCAAGCCTCGGCAGGGAGGAAGGCGCATTTGCATACTTGCAGCAGCAGCCCACCACTGATGGAAATAGCTGCAGACCCCTTTTCTACAGTGGTGCAACCAGCAACAACAGCAGTTATCATACCCCCTGCCCCCCCCCCCCCCCCCCCCCCCCCCCCCACCTCCTTTCTTTCTTCCCATATATCCATCTGCCCACTCAGTCTTTAATTATTGGGTGTTGTATGTTTTTTTGTTTAGCGAGAACAAAGGAATAAAATGCGAGGCAGCGTTTCTGGACAGTGGCCACTGATTTGGGACGTGTTTTTCAAAGTTTGGTGGAGTTGTTTTTCTTCAAAATCTTTGGTATAGTTATAAGCCGACAAATTGGAATTTCTCACAACGCCCCCCCCCCCCCCATAATAAAAGTCACAGCCATAATAAAAGTCATCCGTAAATCTGAAACCAAACGGCATACGTCGTGCAAGACAGGGTGTGAAAATAAGGGTTTAATTAACTCTCATCATAGCAGCACAAATTCATGAACACGCCATCAGCTGTTAATGTGTTTCTTCTTTAAAAGAGAGACTGAAATATTATTTTTTCTTCCGTCTGACAGATGGGACTGATGACGGTTTAAAAAAAACAAACAGTTTCTTCAACACGTTTTTACAGAGCAAAGCGTTTGTGAATAGTGTTCGTGAAGGTGAAGGCCTGCTCTTTATTTGTTCATTCATATCTTCCAGTCATTAATCCAGCTGGCGGGGGGAAAAAAATCTCTTTGTTTCCTACGTATTTAATAAGTCATTATGTTGTTTAAATTTCACACACACACACAATTAGATTTTCTCTGAAGACGCGATTAAACGCCGAGGCGCTCGAGACGGAGAAAAAAGGAAGATGAAATGATTAAAAGGATCCGGTTAATCAAACAAAGAGTTTCCGAGGGGTGGTGCTGATTCTGACACGCACAGAACAAGCGGCTCGGTCTCCGCAACATGCCGTCAAACTGCGCGTCTTGTACCAAAGGGAACGAAGGGGAGCGTGGGCGACCCCCAGCACAGCTGCCATGGGAAATAATGTATGCACATACAGCGCAGGTTTTTACGGATCAGTCGTAAGTCGTGATGTAAAGAGACAACAGAGAGGGAGAGGAGGCGGATGGAGACAAAGTTCTCTCCACCTGTCAGCGACTCAAACAAAGTGGTGCAGACAAGTAATTCACCCGATGACTGTTTTTTACACGATGCACACCAACTCTGTTTCCATTTTATAATCTTTACATATATATATATATATGATTTTCTTTTAGTTTGTACTGAATATTTTTAGAAACGGAGTGAACGGAGGACTAGCGAAGTAAAAACTGCATTGTATGTTTATAAGAAAACCGCTTTTTTTTACAGTGCATATGACACTAAAAGAGACTCTCTTACTCTTAAAGTTAGCGAACTAGCACGAGCTAGCATTGGCCATGCTAAGCTAACAGTCATGGCAGACCACGCGGTGCGGCGCGAACTAGCATAAGCTGGCATTGGCCATGCTAAGCTAACAGTCATGGCAGACCACGCGGTGCGGCAGCAGAATTAAATTCAGAAAAGGTTTGCTCTACTGCTGCTGAAGAAGAAACAGTTGTTTTACTGTGCCGGTCCAATTATTGAACAAAATGAGTTTGTATTACTTCTTCTAAGGAGGTTATGTTTTCACCCCCTATTTATTTAATCAGCAAAAGAATTTATATATAAAGAACTCATAACATTTTGATGTGGATCTGGTCAAAGGGGATGATCCAGGAATCACTTTCTTTAGCATTGTGAGATAGAAAGTTTAGTTTTTTGGGGAAATGTTTGACATATTCACTGATTTCCCAGAGAATAATTCTTGGATCTTGATGAAAAAGACAAAACTCACGTATTTGGTTGGCTGTCATCTACGAGTGTGTGAGATCGCGTGCGGCTTGTTTGAATTAAAGCGGACCTCAGGCGCTGGAATGAGTTCGGCTGAGTGACATTGTAGTTCTAGTGCCAACGTCTAATGGATTCTGTCTTGGCCCACGTCCCACCCTTCCACCAAGTTTAATGGAAATCTGCTCTGTAGATTTTGCAGACAAACAAACAAAAGAGAGACAGACAGGGGGGAAGACGTAACCTCCGATTGGCGGAGGTAACTAGAAGGTCTCGCGTGGGACTTGAGGACGAGGGGACGGAGAGTTGTGTTCAAGCGGTTTGGACATTTCATCACCAGAAAGCATCTCTCTCTCCTCCTGCTCTTTGCTCTCCTTCATTCTCCGTTTCGATTCGAGTCTGCCGCCTCCCCCTCCCCCTCCCCCTCACTCTCTGTTACTCTGTCTCTGAACTCCCCTTCGCTCCTCACCCTCTACTTCATCTCAACCGCCACGTCTCTCTCTATCTGCGTCTCTCTCTCTCTCTCCTCCCGTCCCTTTCATCCTCTCCTCCAATTATCTGCCACTCATCCCCGTCCTTCTCCCGCCGTCCACTCTGGCAGCAGGAGAGAAAGCAGACGGCGCCCGCTGCCCACAACTTCTCCCCGCTTTGATTCAGATTGATGCCGAGCGCCGTCGGGGGTCAGAATCGCCGCCCACCGCTCTTCTGCGGTTCTTCTCCGACAGGACGAGACAGAAAGTGATGATTCTTGTTGTGCTATAGTTTTTTCTTCCACGTTGACTCCTGGAGTAAGCGAGTATTAAGAATCGGCACCGGAATCAATTTGTTTTCTAGCTCACCGTGCGCTGTTATTATTTCTCTTTATCAAATTTCTTCTTCAGGGCTTTTTTTCTTCTTTCTTTTTCAATTCCCCGCTTCTCACTTTCATTCATCCAAATGCTTCTCATGTCTCAGTGTGCAGTGATAGGCTCAGTGGGTTTGTTCATTTGAGTGCGGGCGCATTAACAAACAAGTACAAATTTAAATTTACAGTACAACTACACTGTGAAATCACTCATTACATCTCACTATATCAAATTTTCTGGCGGCATCTGGTGGTAAAGCTGCAAACCGCATCCAACCGAGCACCCGACAGGGGACACTTTGTGGCGGCGCACCGCTGATTCCATTTCAGGTTCTCCGGCAGCGCTGAAAATTCAACGTGAATGCGACGCTTCCTGGATCGGGTCCACCTCATGTCACTATATTTAACTCATTCAGAGTTGACGTAAAAACATTGGTTCTTTGTTGCAGGTGATTATACACATATGAACACATGGTTATGGATAATAGATTCAATTTCTGTGAATAAGTTCCTGTAAATATTACACACCGTAGCTTTCAGTAACGTAAATTAAGTGGGATCAGAGTCCCATATTAAAAATAACCTCCGATTTGGACAACAAAATAAACTTGACCGGAATATGAGTCATAATTAATTGTGTGTGTGTGTAACAGGGGAAACGTACAGATCCAGTAGCAACAACCCAAAGTCAGAAAAAACAAACATACAGTGAGGTTCAATGAAACTGAACTGATTTAAAAGGCTCAGCGTGTGTTGTCTGACTTTCATCCTGAAGGAGACGAGGCGCTTTGCCTGTAAATGCTTGTTGACAGGCAGAAGTTTTCCATGTGACGTGTTTGAGTATCACAGAGCTCAGACAGTTCATCAATAGGACCGACTGAGCGTCTTTCCCCTGGAGGGACGGGGAAGAAGTGTACGATTTGATTGATGTTTCCTCACCTCCTGGATTCATCGAGTCTTTAGTTGATATTATTGCCTTTTATTGCTCCCGGACTGTTGTTATTTCTTATTGTATTGTATTGGTGTTGCGCTGCGGCGCCTGACAAATAAAATCGGATTGACTGGATGATGAATAATTTTAGGTTTTTTCAGATGTGAAACCGTTTTGATCTGAATTTTGAAGGAATCTCTCTTTGTTGCCAGGTCTGTCTCTCATCTCCGTGCCGACTTCAAAACACACACGCACACACACACACACACACACACAAAGCAGCGGTTCACTGGGTTTATAAATGTGGCTTTTTCCAGTAAAATTCTACATGAGCTGCGGCATATTTATGCAAACATTCCCAGCATGCCGATCAATGTTGACACAACCCACACACACACACACACACACACACACACACTAACTCCATTATCTATCCCTCCGAGCCCCGAGGGGGCCGCGGGTTTGTACGTACCAGGTGGTCAAAACTGACAGAACGGCAGTGTCAAAGAGCTAAAACGTGAATAACTTCATTTAAAGAAACACTTTTGAATCAACACACATACCAGTCTATAGATTGGTAATAACTTGAATCTTAGCATGGGACAAGTCCAGTAACGGCAGCGTTCCGACCCCCTACTCTCTCCGTCCATTCAGTGGACCAATTAAAACAAATATGACTCAGAGGAATAACTAAAATCAGTGTGTGATACTTTTTCTGACTATTGGTGACTATTGGGACAATTCCAGACTGTTAGTCCAGTTCCATCAGTTCAATCAGCACGGTTACCGTGGTGATTTAGCGAGTCTTCCGAGACGCGGCAGCGACGTGGATTTGTTATGTGAAGATTAAAAAAAAAAAAAAAACGTGGCGGAAAGAGCAACAGGAAGTGACATCAGGAGAGCGGCGCGTCATTATAATCTATACGGTCTCATCTCTATTCTGTCACATGCGTTCCCTCACTTGTCCATCTGCCGATGAAGGCTGCAAGGTGCAGCTGAAAGCTCTGGAAGAAATCCAGGGGCTGTACTGTGGCCGAAGGAGGAAACTGTTCACATCACAGATAAACACTTATCCCAGACGTACGGTTGGAGCAGCAAATCCGGTTCCAGGCCGGTGATTCTATTTTATTCACTGCATCTTCTGAATAGTTAAATCAAGGACACGTCCGTTTGAATTTGTAGAGAAGCTGCAGAAAAAATCTGCAGCTCCAAAAAACCCCCAGAAAGATGTGACCGGTGTGACTACAGCAGCGCCGCCGAGGAGTGAAGTGGACTCGCTGCTCGGCACGTTTTTCCTCGTCATGATTTCGTTCGTTCAACACATAGTGTGAAAGTTGAAGTGAGCAGCAGAGGCTCAGCAGGTGGAGCGGGTCGTCCGCTATCCGGAAGGATTGTGGTTAGATCCCCGGCTCCTCCAGTTCCCCGTGCTGGAGTGTCGCCGTCGAACCATAATTTGCCGGACGGTTGTTTTGTGTGAATGATTGAAAAACGTGATGAATGAATGAATGGACGGGGTGTAAAGAACTTTAAGTGGTTGTTAAGACTACAAGAGCTCAATATATTAATACAACACACGAAATATTAATATTAGATGGATTTTGGGGCAGATATAAGGAAATAATTATTTTTTTTTCGACATATGCATATATATGAATGTAGTTCTCAAACCCTTATGACACAGAAATGTAATTGAGGCTTTGATATTTTCAGAATTTTAAATTATAAACATTATAAATAACTATAGATAAATAGAAATCACAAATACAACCAAATGTATAGAACATGTTTGCAGAAAAAAAAAACGTTTTATGTGAAATGTCAAAAAAAAATTGCAGGGATTTTCTGCATAGTTTATCCTGCAAAATAAAAGTTTTTGTTTTTGGCAAACATCAACACGGACACTGATATGTACCCTGTCGGCCTATTTCATCCGTCGGGCTCTGAAGTGCGTGGCGATTTTTTGATTTTTACATAGGTTCTGAAATTCGATTACAAAAACTTAAGTTATTGAAGTTAACAATGACAAAATTTGATTCAAGGTCTATACGGCACACAGACACACACACACAGACTCACACACACACACACACACACACACACACACACAGACTCTCACACACACACACACACACACACACACACACACACACACACACACACACACACACACACACACACACACACACACACACTTGCGTAAACACTCGTCTCGCTGATAAGACTGTGGAGAGACTTGTTTCCTCCGTCGTCTGCCTCCGTGTCGCCGCCGCTCTTTGTTCCTTCAAGGTGCAGACTTTATTCGTCCGCCTCTATCTCGCTGCTCAGTTTGTCTCTCGCCTCTTATCAGCTCCTCTCCACGCCGGCCTCACTTTCTCTCCCTCCCTTTGTTACTTTATCTCCCTCCCTCTCTCCCCCCACCGCACCCCTGTTTATTTTTACATCTCTTATGTGGTCTTGCTCATCCGTAACCTGACCCGTGCAGCCGGCAGCTGTCTATCTGCCAGTCGGGAGCTGCTCAGCCCTGCCCTAATATGTCGCCTGGCTGGCTGGCTGCGCCGGCGGCGGCACGCTGCCTGGTATTATTAGAACGACGGGTAACAGTGGCGGCAAACGCGCGTCACGGTGTTCGAGGCGAGAGAAGCAGCTTGTTTACACCCAATTTACTACAACTCCCGAGTGGAGGAGTTAGGGTATCTCGGGGGTGTCGCTCGCGGGTGAAGGGAGGTCACGGCCGGAGGTCGCTGTGACGTCAGCAGTTATTTACCTACATTCCAACGAGAGACTGCAAACAGACGTCCTCCATGGCGCCGCCATCTTGGGTCTTGGACGCCACACGGGGCCAGAGTCTGTGCAGTATAGCGATCGTGGAGTGGAGCCGTGGTATCGAGGCCCCGCCCCCGTAAACTCGCTCGTCAAATCACAAGTCGGTCTCGGCTGTCAATCATGACAGTCAATGGTCCACGTCCTGTCTGCTAACATGGAGGGGCCGGGGGGGTTTATGACCTGTACTGCAGCCAGCCACCGGGGGGCGATCCAGGTGATTTGGCTTCACCTTAGGCAGCTGACGTGTCGTCCATCTTTATTTACGGTCGAGGTGCTTCAGATATCCGCCTTCTATTGGAGATGTTCCATGACCGCCAAACTGGGAGGAGACCCAGAAACATCAACTAACCCAAGTGATGCTGGGGGTGAGGAATGTCTGGGACCCTGGATGGATGGATGGACAATATACTGTATAACAAACTCTCTCACACACACACACACACACACACACACACACACTTACAGGCAGCAGCAGCAGCAGCAGCAGCAGCAATATTTACTGGTCATAACGCGTTTGTTTGTTTGCTCCTTATCGACTCTCAGTCCTAAACGCAGATTTGTGTGGGGACACTGAGGCAACGCGCCACCGTCTGCCGCTCCGGCTTTATGAATAAGATATTGATTGAAAGGGAAGATGGAGCTCATTAGCGGGCAGAAGAGGGGGCCGTGGCGGGGCGAGGCTGTAAAGTCTCACAGCGGAGAGCAGACGGAGATCGGCGGCACAAAATATGATGGGTTCAGTTCATGAGGGAGAAAGCGCAAACTTATTATTGTGTCTAACGTCCGACTCCTTCTTCCCCAGGTCGTCTCTCTCTCTCTCTCTCTCTGGTGTCTCCTCTGGTGCTCTCTCTCCCGTCGACCTGAATCATTCTGGTTCTGGTTGGAGGTCAGTCACTGGTTATACACACCGGTCATGTGGTGTGAACAGGAAGCAGATCGTCTCCTCTGCAGTTGGTTGCTCGGTTACAGAAAATACAATGAACGAGGAACAGCGATGGTGAAAAGTAAGAGCAGGGGTCTCTCTTCTTGGAGCGACTGCCTTCACCGCCGGCAGTCGAGTGGTGACTGATGAGAACCAATCAGGAGGAGGACGCGGGCGTTTAGGAAGCGTCTCAGTTTGAGTTCGTCCGGACTAAAAACACAACCCGCGGGGTTTTCAAACGACAACGGGAGCAGCAGCGTTTCCACGAATCGCTGATTGACACCGACAGGCAGATGACAACTGAAGGCGAATGGTGTGTGTTTTCACGTGTGTTTTCACGTGTGTTGGTGTGTGGACGGAGATCGTTTTAGTTTTTTAAAAACGAAAAGGCTTGAGCTTCAGACCGTCAGGAGAGAGGGCCGCAGAGGGAATGTGGGAGCTGAGTGGTGGCGTCTCTCCGCCGAAATACACGCGCACACACGCGCACACACACACACACGCTCACACACACACACACACACACACACACACACACACACACACACACACACACACACACACACACACAAGCCACTCTAGACCACCCACCCCGCAGTCGTCAGTCTGAGATCGAGCTGGTCCCGGTGTCACCTTCCCCAACGTGGGTTAGAGCAGCACATTGCACGAACACACAATCTCACAACGGTACATGGAAGCGAGTTTACACTGATGCAAAAATTCGAGACACACACACACACACAGAAACACACACACACACACACACACACACACACACACACACACACACACACACACACACACACACACACACACACACACACTCACACACACACACACACACACACACACATGGCGGCAGTATGAAGCAGGCAGAGTCCCTGCAGTGGTCTTTAATGAGCACCGCAGTCAGACGGCAGTTAATAGTCTGTCTAATCTCTAAGCTGCTGCTGCCTCCATCCCTCCATTCATTCATTCTCTTCATCTCTCTCTCTCTCTCTCTCTCTCTCTCTCCCTCCACTTTCTGTGTCACTCTCCACTTCACCCCTTCACTCTCCCCCCCCTCACTAATTCCCTTCAACCGCTCTCCCTCCATCCTCCCTTTGTTCGCCGTCTTCTTCGTTCACCCCCCCGCCCCCCCCTCCTTTGCTCTATCTCTCCCTCCACTCATCGCTCTCTCTCTCCTCACTTCTTCGGTTCCCTCCCTCCTCGTCTCCTCTCGTCTCGTAGCCGAGCGCTCCTCGGAGGCCCTCTCGGAAACACCGTGTCAGCTCTTCAGGACAGACTGCGTGTGTGTGTGTGTGTGTGTGTGTGTGTGTGTGTGTGTGTGTGTCTTGGCTTTACTGTTATTTGTGTGTACTCGGGCTCCAGAATTAGCAACCTGCCACTCGCCAAGTGCGAGTGAAAACATACGGTGGTGAATAAAATAAATGAGGTCAGGCGGCTGATACAAGCCTCCTTTACTACAACACACACACACACACACTGGTTACACCGGCTGTCCACCATCGCTGCAGCTCAAGGCAAGAGATGTGGCGGTGTCATTATTACGAGACAAACCAACGATGCATCTCTCTCCTTTGCGCTTTTGGCCAAACGCTCCTTCGTTTTAAAACTAAAGCCGCCTCTGTCCGGGGAGCGTTGTCAAGGCGTTGAGTCGCGACTGATGAGAACCGATCAGGACGAGGACGTGGGGGCGTCTGTGTCATCTTTACAAGTGTTTCCGTATGTGAAGAAAACACAACCACCGGAGTTGTCTAACTTCCAAAAGTCTCTGATTGGGGGGAAGGGAAAACTCCAGAGTTGTGTGGATGCCAGGCGTAACCGTAGAGACAGAGTGATGTATTGTAAAACTAAAAAGGTTTTTGTCTGGACTGAGTTCTAGGTCCAAGGTGGGATAGCTTAGCTTGTGAGCGTTGTCGAGTGAAACACTGGCCGTGGTGAACTGTCTCTCAACAAAAACGTTTTTTTGTTCAACTCCATACAGAGAGAGAACTGGGATGAGGGAACAAGGATGAGGGAACAAGGATGAGGGAACAAGGATGAGGGAACAAGGATGAGGGAACACGGATGAGGGAACATGGATGATGGAACATGGATGATGGAACATGGATGATGGAAGAAGGATGAGGGAACAAGGATGAGAGAACACGGATGAGGGAACAAGGATGATGGAACAAGGATGAGGGAACATGGATGATGGAACACGGATGAGGGAACATGGATGAGGGAACACGGATGATGGAACAAGGATGATGGAACAAGGATGAGGGAACACGGATGAGGGAACAAGGATGATGGAACACGGATGAGGGAACATGGATGAGGGAACACGGATGAGGGAACTCGGATGATGGAACAAGGATGATGGAACTCGGATGAGGGAACACGGATGAGGGAACTCGGATGAGGGAACAAGGATGATGGAACATGGATGATGGAACAAGGATGATGGAACATGGATGATGGAACAAGGATGATGGAACAAGGATGATGGAACAAGGATGATGGAACACGGATGAGGGAAGGATGATGGAACATGGATGATGGAACACGGATGATGGAACAAGGATGATGAAACATGGATGATGGAACACGGATGAGGGAACACGGATGAGGGAACAAGGATGAGAGAACACGGATGAGGGAACAAGGATGATGGAACAAGGATGAGGGAACATGGATGATGGAACACAGATGAGGGAACATGGATGAGGGAACACGGATGATGGAACAAGGATGATGGAACACGGATGATGGAACACGGATGAGGGAACACGGATGATGGAACAAGGATGATGGAACAAGGATGAGGGAACACGGATGAGGGAACAAGGATGATGGAACAAGGATGATGGAACACGGATGAGGGAACATGGATGAGGGAACACGGATGAGGGAACTCGGATGATGGAACAAGGATGATGGAACTCGGATGAGGGAACACGGATGAGGGAACTCGGATGAGGGAACAAGGATGATGGAACATGGATGATGGAACAAGGATGATGGAACATGGATGATGGAACAAGGATGATGGAACAAGGATGATGGAACAAGGATGATGGAACACGGATGAGGGAAGGATGATGGAACATGGATGATGGAACACGGATGATGGAACAAGGATGATGAAACATGGATGATGGAACACGGATGATGGAAGGATGATGGAACATGGATGATGGAACACGGATGATGGAACATGGATGATGGAACACGGATGAGGGAACAAGGATGAGAGAACACGGATGAGGGAACACGGATGAGGGAACAAGGATGAGGGAACAAGGATGAGGGAACAAGGATGAGGGAACAAGGATGAGGGAACAAGGATGAGGGAACACGGATGAGGGAACAAGGATGAGGGAACTCGGATGAGGGAACAAGGATGAGGGAACAAGGATGAGGGAACAAGGATGATGGAACATGGATGAGGGAACACGGATGAGGGATGGAAGATAAAGTTCAGGGACAGACTAGGAGAGAGAAGAGGAAGCAAGGAGAGGAGGAGAGGAAAGAGAGGAGGATGAAGGGGAATAAAAACTAGGAAGTCTGGACGGGACCGGATTGGCCAAATATTCCACGATTCACGTCTTTGACTGGTAAATTTTAAAAATATAAAATTGCTGTGTAAAAATCTAAATTAAAATATACGAGTGAAATTATCCAGTGAAGCTATTGATCCATATGAAACTCTGAGTTATGCAGCTCGATGGCGGCTTCATTCCTTCTAGTTTACCAGACAACGGAAGATAAACCAGCGAGATAATGTCCGTCAATTATTTTCATCATCGCTTATTTTAATCATTACATAGTCTTTTCTGAAACATTTAAAAAGCCAAGCTTTCCCTGAGCTGAAGGTCACATCTTCACAGATCTATCCCAAACCGCAAACATATTCAGTTTCCACAGTAATATGAGAAAGAAGAGCAGAAGAAGGTGACATCGGGACAATATTTGGCTTTTTAAAAAAAAAAAAAAGTCCTTATATTTTTGTTGGAAAATGACTAAAACCATTAAATGATCATTATGCTTCTGTGGCTCCACTTCATTTTCAAACCACTTACTGAACTCCTTGAAATAAAATAGGGGGGGGAGAGAGGAAGAGCGCCGAGACGTTTCATGTGCGGATGAAGCACCTCGACGAGCAGATGGTTCGACAGACAGACGAGCGGGACAGAAGGCGATAAACAAGGAGAGGAGGGAGGAAGGAGAGCGGGAACATTAATGACCAGCGATGGGTCTGAAAAGGAACGGAGGTTAATTGTGATGCGCCGACGGGGGATCCGCAAGTTCCTCATACATATAAAGAGTCAACGGTGACAAAGCCCATCACATGCGGAGCCATTGTTCCCCCGTTGAAATGCAAAGACTCTTAATACAAAGTGAACCGAGGAGGGAAAAAACGTGGATTCAAAAATCACTCGCGTGCGTTTGAATTTACCCCCTCGGACTCTCTGCCGGTTGGACCAACTGAAACCGAAGTTTCTGTCCAACTGAGCTCCATCAGCAAAACAACGTCGCGCAGGACACGTCCTGTGATGAGGAGAACCAGGGTCAGGCATCAGCAGGAAAATGAGGAAGGGGATTTTTTTCGCCATCTTGCATTTCGAGGGTTAAAGTTGAAATACTGTTTTGATACTGAAGTCCTCAGGTCCGTGGATCCAGTCAGAGGAGCGACGGACAGATGCGCGAGCTGACCAGAGTTTCTCGGTGTGAACGTGGAAAGAATTCTCCATTTTAAAAACCCAAGACTTACGAGTGTGGACGTAGACTGAACTCACAGGAGTGGAAAGAGAATTGGAAACTCTAAAAGTACAGTTAGTTCAAGAAAGTTAAGTCGCATTCGGCGTATAAAGAAAAAAAACTTGAGTTTAATGTTAATAAAAATGTTAGAAGTTACTGCTTTATACTTAACTTATGTGTGTGTGTGTGTGTGTGTGTTAGTTGGGGGTGTACGTGGTGATAATGTCATTATATGACAGGACCATTCAATTAAACAAGATCTTTAGGCTACAACATAAAGTGCATTAAAATAAACAGTTTGCTGTTCCCAGGTGAGAACGGAGGCCTGATGTCTCTACACACACACACACACACACACACACACACACACACACACCGTTCAGCATGTGCATACAACTGATTATCAATTACACACACACACACACACACACACACACAGCCGCCTCCATGACCACAAAACACACACCATTACACAAAAACGACCGACGATAAACAAGTAAGTACGCGGAGGGCGTCTGCACAATTTACGTGGCGACATAAAGCTTCACAATTCAAACAGCTGCCGCAGAGTGAAACAGAAGATCCAAGCCACAACATGAACAACACACACACACACACACACACACACACCCGCACCACCTTTCAGCCACACCCACGCAGCACGCACCTGTCGGTCATAGACTGTAAAATGAAGATGGACGACGTGACGCAGTGGTCGCCCCCTGGTGGCTGGCTGCGGTATAGGTCATTAGCCACGGCCCCTCCATGTTGGCAGCTGGGACATGGACCACACTAAAGAATTAAAGGAGGAGGAAACCTCGACCAGCCTGGCCTCCGTGTTTTGTGACCATATGACGCGTGGTGTGGCTGCGTCCTGGTGTCACTTTCGTTGCGTTTTCCCATTTCGTGGCGGCGCAGTGAGGAAAAAAAAGTTTTCCGCGATTCCACTCGTGACCATATGCTCTCAACTATGGCTCCGAGCAATTGGCTCACGTTGCACAGTGTTGTACGTCCAGATCTAGACTCGCACGGACACAGCAGGCCACTAAACGAGACAAAGGCGGAGGCACAGTCGGTCGCCTTAGACACTTTGTACAGCAAAAGCTTGTCTTACTTCCCGAGACTCCAAGATGTGCTGCGAGACTCCGTCTGTGTGCTGCTGTCTGCCAGTTACATTACGGCCATATGTTGCCTGGCTTTTTCTGAATTTTAATTATTTTTTTTTTAATTCCCTTCGCTCCAAGTGTCTCCTGCAGCTTCCTGTGTGTTAACGAGAATCTGTTCTTCGCATCGTTCTCGCAGGGACCGGGAGCAGAACACGATGTGGAGAGACTAACGGAAACCGTAGCGCGATATGCTAAAGATGATGAACTCCAACTTTTGTAAATGCTTCGCAACTCCAAAACAGCGCCACACACACACACGCACACACGCACACACACACACACACACACACACACATGCACACACACACACGCACACACACACACGCACACACACACACACGCACACACACACGTATATATATTTAACCTTTTAAAGTGCGTCCCTGATAGTCCAAAAATGCTTTGGTGCAAGTTACAAATATGTTACAACTGTAATTCAACGTAAAATCGCCTGCTGTTCGTGTCAGAGATGTTCGAACTCGGGAGGAAGTCACAGGCCCATTAGAGCCGCGGGCCCACAAAGTTATTCTCGGCTTGGGGGCAGAGACGTAAAGTGCTCCTCCAGAAAAGTAAAAAAAGAAATGAAAGAAATGCTCTATCCTCTCTGTCCACCTCCTCTTCCTGCATCCTCTCTCGACCCATATCCATTTGTTCAATTGCTAATGTTGTCCCGGGTCGTCTCTTCATATCTCGAGTACGTCACGGTGACCGCTCAGACGGTGGATGGAGAAGCTGAGTTGTTCTGCTCAGAGAGGGAGGGGAGTGTGTGAGGAAGGGAGGATAATGGGAGGGATGAGGAGGGAAGAGAGAACATGAGGAGATAGGGGGTAAAATAAAATGTGCTTTACTGCTTCACACACACCCCCACACACACACACACACACCCCCCCACACACACACACACACACACACACAGGTGGCAGGGGAGGGAGAATGTAATTAATAATCACAGTGGGAAGCGTTTCACAGCTAAGTGCCTAAGTGTGTGTGTGTGTGTGTGTGTGTGTGTGTGTATACGTGTGTGTGTGTGTGTATACATGTGTGTGTGTGTGTGTGTATACATGTGTGTGTGTGTGTGTGTGTGTGTGTGTATACGTGTGTGTGTGTGTGTGTGTTCGTGTGTGTGTGTGTGTATATGTGTGTGTGTGTGTGTGTGTATACGTGTGTGCGCGCGCGCTCTCTCTCGTGTGTATTAACGTGGCTGTGTTTGTTAGTTTGCACACAAGCACGTGTTTGGTGTTCGTTTGCATATTTGCGGCTGCAGACCGGCGTCCTCTCTGGATATTCAAATTCGTTGCCAGTCACCTTGTTTTCAACTCGCTAACCGGTCCCACGTCGTTACTGCAGACGCAGGGAAACCAATTACTTATAGCTCATTAAAAAAATAATCCCTCGGGGGGACTCCACTGTAATTTAGTATCCCACAAAAAGAAGTTCTTTACGGAGGGGGGCGGCCGATCCTCTTGTCAGATGTGCCCAAAGTGGTTGACAACTTTTTAGGATTATTAAGAAGTGTGAGGAAACACAAACCTGAAATCTAATAAGGAAGCGACTTATTACATTTCAGAGAGTGGAGACGAAGGAATTTCATTTCATTTCATTTCCAGTTTGATTATTTTAGAGAAAAAAAATACTTTCAATGATACAGTCAGTATCATACACGAGGCTGAGTCTGTAATTTAAAATTTAAAATCACTGACCAAATCATCTGGATCGCCCCCTGGTGGCTCGCTGCAGTGTAAGTCCTAAACCCCGCCCCTCCATGTTAGCAGATGGGACATGGACCAAACTAAAAAAAAATCAAAGTATGTTTCCAACGATGGTTTCTGGCATTTAGGTTTATTTCCTTATCACACTGATGTATGTTCAAGTGTTGACGTTTGTGATCAGTTTGGTTTTAATTAGCTATTTGATGCTCTAAAAACGGCCCGAGACGTCGTGATTGACAGCTGAGACTGACCCGTGCATGGCCAAGGACCTGGTCAAAAGAGGTGTAACCGTAGCAACAGTGATGTTTTGAATCTAGGCTCAGCCTCAGACATTAGGGGTATTTTTTGGATGTTCCATTTGTCTGAAATATTTACATCCAGCCAGTGTTTGTATTTGCAAACTAATAATTACAAGTGTAATTTTGCGGAGGTGGTGCAACACGACGGCGTCTGACTAAATCAACCAAAAATAAACAGGCAAACATTTACAGTAAGAACCAGTAAACTAAGATAACAAATGACTGCTTCTACGAGCTGTATACACATTAACTGTGATGTTTATGTAATGTGTGTGTGTGTGTGTGTGTGTGTGTGTGTGTTGGGGGGGGGGGCAAAGTGGTAATAATGCTCAGCAGAAGCCTTCCCCAGATAAATAAAGGTTATTAAGTGCATCTCCTGACTCTCGCGAGGGAAAAGGAAATTACAAAAATAAAACAAATTGTGGCTTCTTGATCATTCATCTCACACACACACACACACACACACACACCGTCTCTCCATCGTTTGCCCTCTCAGCTAATCTTCTCCGCTCTAATACACGAGGGGTCATAAAATCTGATTTGCTTCCACTCGTCTACTGAGAGCCACTAATTCCCAATTTTGCTCTTCCTGTCCATGACCAGCGTTCCTTTCCATTAATTGAGCTTCTCTCACACACACGCACGCACACGCACCCTCTTTATTTTGTGCATCATGGAGTGAAAGTTGGCCTGTTGTGGCAGACTGAACATGTGCTGTCATCATCAGAGGAATGTGACTGCTGGTGCAGAATTACATTTAGGGAGGGGGGCTGGTGGGGGGTCTCTGTGTGTGTGTGTGTGTGTGTGTGTGTGTGTGTGTGTGTTGCGGGCACTAATGTAAGACAAAGTGAATTGGATCATGGAGGGATTAGCATGACGGAGGAAACACCCGTGGAGGGCCGGGGAGAGAGATTCGAAGGAAAAGGAAACAGGTGAGATTTTCACTGATGAAAGTCTTACATCACTTTAAATACCACCGACAGAGAGGTTATGTTGTCACCCCCGTCCATTTGTTCGTTTGTTTGTCATATGTATATATATATATATATATATATATATACTTTTGTAATCGTTGTGCCAAAAAACCCCGACTGAGTCAGCAGACAAGCGTCAGTTTCTTTGTTTGCTCAAAGACAAGACCGGTGAGAACATGACAACATAATTACAATGATTATACACACATAGATATATATATATTTGTCTTTGATCTCGAGTGTGTGTGTGGCGTCGATTTTCATTTGTGTTCCCATGGGAATCACACACACACACACACACACACACACACACACACACACACACACACACACACACACAAGCTCTCTTTCCCACACTCGTCTTTTCCTTCGTCCTTCTACAGGTGGTTTTCTAACTGAAACTCTTCCTGTCGGGCTTAATCGGTAAAGAACGTAGCATCAATATAATAATATATGTCGGTACTGAGAAGTTAGGAAAAAAGATTTAGCTATATCAGTGTTTCCAATCTAGGGCCAGCCCTGTTATCAGAGGTCATGTTTGCCAATAAAGAATAAAGAATATAGAAAGATGTGCAATTCTTTTTTACATTTAAGGAAAAAATTATATCTTTTTTTCTCAATTCAAGTTTTATATAGTTGGTTGTATTTGTGTTTCCTTTTCAATAAAGTTATTTATAGTAAAGTTTATGGTTAAACTTTAGTAAACCAAGCCTCAGTTACATTTCTTTTGTCATAAGGGTTTGATAACGACATCTTAGGAATCATTGACATTATGACGAATTATCGGTATGAGAATTTTTTCCCTCACAACATCAGTATGGGGACCTCACCCGACTTTGGTCGGCCTCTTCTCCTGCCACATGGGAACCGCGCACTTTGCACCAAGATGCCGGGGAAATCACCCAACTGATCAGATATCAGGTTTTATTGAAATCACAAGTTCCATCCCCCTTCGCATCCGACACGCGACATTATCTCAAAAAACCTCCGGGGTGTTGAGTCTGTTTCACGTTGGTGGAGCAAAGAATAGACGGGAGGGGGAAGTTGATGGCGGGAGTAAAACGCGGCGACACGACGCCGCAGCGAGCACTTAACGCCAAAGATGTGCGGAATAAATTGAAATCGCGGCGTCCAACAGATTACCCCTTTCGTTTCCCACTGCTGTTTATTTGGAGTGTCTCTCTCTCTCTCTCTCATTACCACCGACTGCACTCTCGCTTGCTTCCGAGTCAAAGTCACTCTTCTTCTATGTTCTCCGTCCTTCTTTCTCTCCACAGTGCCTCCGACTGCTCGCACTCCTGCCGCCACTGGTGCGTTGGACACTTCCACACTGGAGGAACTAGGGCAGGCAGCTCCTTAATTACTTCATTAATTTTAATCTGATCCAATTAATTACATTTTTCCAAGCTCTCTCTCTCTCTCTCTGCTCCTTGTTCTAGCAGGTTGGAAGTCGCCCCCTCCCCCGGATGGCAAGTGCCACTGCGGGAGACCTTGTGTGTCCTCTAGTGTGTTACGAAAAAGAAAGAAAGTCTGCAGCCCCCTCCCCTCCGAAATCAATTATTTTCCTCCCCTGGCCAAACAAAGACCCCCTTTCCGTTGTTATTCTGTAATTATTCAGGCTGCTGCTCCGTCCAATTTTGTGCCTTGACAGCACTTAAGTGGCTCCAATCACGGCTGGTGAGTTTAACCCTTCTCGCCCCCCCCCCCAATTGGTCGCCACCGGCAGCCGGGCGAGTCGTGCAGCTTCACGCCGCTGCCTTGTGTCAGAACACAACAGTGTGTGTGTGTGTGTGTGTGTCTGTGTGTGTGTGTGTGTGTGTGTGTGTGTGTGTGTAAAATAACTACAATAACAATCGGTGGAAGATGGCTCGGAGTTCGTGGCCCCGCGGCTAAATTTGTTGAGTTATTCGCTGTCATTTTCTAATCAGCCTTAAATGTGTTGGTTATACAGAGTAATTATCGGCCCTGACAGTTATTTTTTTTTTGTGGCATTCATCAGCTAATCCTTTTCGTCGCATGCTTCGAGCATATTAATGCGTCCGTGTGATGTGCTTTGGATCATTAGTGAGTAAAAGGGGCTTAAGTTGTGTTGCGCGATGATGGGTATATATATATATATATATATATATATATATATATATATATATATATAGAATGATGAAACTCTTGAGTTTCGAGGTTCAGAGTTTAGTCGCGATCAATGACTGTATATAAAGATGGACGACGCGCTCCCACTCGCTACCTGTTGCACAAAAATGAAACTAGACTATTTCGGACACGGGCGCCGCCACAAGTAGCTTTGATGGTTCCTTGTCATTTCCACATATATTCACCAACTAATCATCACACGATTGTGCTGACGGCAAATTAAAAACCTTTTACGTTTCCAATTCAATGACGCTCATCCGAAGTTGATTAATTGACAAACGAAGAGTGAAAATGAGCTGCCAAGATTTGACGATAACAACATTTTGCAACACAAAATTATAAAAAAAAATGCATTGGTTTCAGGACTTAAATAAATACGACTCCAGCGAGCGATGTTTACTTCACCGTGACGTCACCCAGCCTCGAGTGAAGCGTTTTGACCGGCGCCATCTTGGTTTTTTTGAAAGAAAGAAGTAACCATATTCGGAGGCGGGGGGTGGGGTCTAACTGAGAGCTCGTCAACTACACGTCCACCTACGCCCGCGATCGGCTCCTACTGGACGGTACCAGCTGTCACTCGCGCTGCTTTGTGATTTGGCTGTGCCACCCACGTCAAAAAGGTGCATGAATTTCCCCGCATCCCTTTGCCTCGGTAGCGCAGGTAAAGAACGACGCGCCTCGCGTGAACAAATACATTACAGAGACACACAAACAAACAAACAAACATGGAAGCAAGCAAACAAACCCTGATCACTCGGTAATTAGAAATCCGTGTACCAATCTGGGAAAAACCGCCGACTGCTCCGGCAGACTCTCTCCGACGCTCCGCTGCCATCGCCACTTCCAGCTGTCGGCGGTTTACGCCTCCATCCGTCGCCGCGCGGAGGCTCCTGCTGCCTCAGACTCATTGATTCAAATGTAGCCGTAATAAATGAAGCCACTGAAGACTAAACACGGAATGGCGCGGTGATTAAATGCAATCGACTGTGGGTTTCCACTGCGATGTGGTGACGCTGACGCTGCTCTTCCAGCCTCACACTCCTGCCCGTCACCTCCCCTGGAGGAAATGGGCCTGAACGTCCGGTTCTGCTGCTTTTTTACGCACGTTCCCGTAATGTACACACCGATATATATACGTGTACAGTATATGTGCACGTACTCACCATAGCTACGCGGGAGCTCGACCACAGCAGCTGCAGCGATGAATCAATTCCTTCCAGGGAGATCTGATCAGGAACTATATCACTTTTTTGATTGAAGTGCCACTTTTGAAGTTATTTTTGAAAAGGAAATGGGTTTGGACTCAGTCAACAAGCAATTATTTTACTATGGCAGTTTACAGAACGTACGACTTACAGAGAAAACAATCGTCACACCAATCAATAAAGGGCGTTTTCGCTAGCTGCAGAATCTTGTGGAGATGAAACATAGACACTGCATGACCTGTGATTTGTCAGCTCGTGTTTTCTTCTTTCTGACGACGGTAGAGATTGGGGCTGCGTCGAGTAAACGATAAGTAATCGATTACTAAATTAATCGGCAACCATTTTGATAATAGATTAATCGGTTCAAGTTGTTTTTTATGGAACAATTAGTCTGAATTCTCTGGTTTCAGCTTCTTAAATGTGAATATTTTCTGGTGTCTTTGCCCCTTTATGAGTGTAAGACTGAATATCTTTGGCGTGTGGACAAAACAAAACATCATTTTTCCCCATTTTATACCCAACAACTAATCGATTAATCGAGAAAATAATCGGCAGATTAATCGATGATGAAAATAATCGTTAATTGCAGCCCTAGTAGAGATTCCTTGAAACCAACAGTCCAAATAAAGATGGACGACATGACAGCTCCCGAAATAAAGCCAAAACATATGGATCCCCCCCTGGTGGCTGGCTGCAGTATAGGTCATAAACCCCGCCCCCTCCGTGTTAGCAGATGGGACATGGATCAAGCGTAAGACTGTGGCGCAGGTATTCCTAAATATTTTGGCTTCAAGCTTGGGAGGAAGTATCTTTATATACAGTCAGGGACCGTCTTCATATACAGTCATTGATCATTTTTTGTTGAACGTGGGGACACAGTGAAGAGAGCCTCCACTAGACGCACGGTCCTCTTCTTCAATTTAATTCAAACGCACTCGCTCCGTTATCAGTGACTTCAGGGCAACGCTTTCATTTTCTGCAGGTTTGTAACTACAGCAGGATTTTCCCCTGTCAACAAGTGAAGTGTGACACTTACAATAAATCAATTTGCACACGCGCTGCATCCTATCTACCTGAATCCATGAACACCACCCACCACCACCTCACCCACCCCCCATGACGTCAGGTACTCTGCATGGACCTGTGCCATCAGGAATCCTCGGGTCTTCATTCTGTTCATTCAGAAGTTTGATGAGGTGAGCGAGCAAACTAGCAGGAGGGGCTAAATGACCGACTCGCAGGCTGGTTTATAAAAGAGCTGGCAACGGATGAAAGAGGGAGGAGAGAGGCTTATCTGTCTGAATGATTGAGTCCTATTTAGACACCGACCCCCCCAAAAATGATTTCATTGTCCATGTAGTAGTGTTGCACTTGATCAAAGTTGTGCTGCGCTGCCTCGACTGTGCATAATAATGAATTGCATTGTGTGTCTTTATTATCTGTGGACAATTATAACTAGTAGCTTTCCTCGAGAAGTGTCCGGGGCCAACGGATGAAAACTCGGACTCGATTACGGTCAAAACAAACTCCAAAACAGTCAGTGTGACGGCATCTGCAGGACTACATGTAGGCAAACAAAGCTACTTAATGGAGGATGTGGAAAGTCACATTCATTACAATACAAAGTAGGGGATGTTTTATCTCTTTCTTTAACATCGTGGCGTAGGAGTTTTTAAAATTTAAAAACAATTTAAAATTTCTACGACGGCGTATTGTAAAAACAAAAACCCCCCCAAAAAACAGGGGGGGTTAGTATTTCGAGGAAAAAAAAACAATTTCTGATTTTAAAGTCGAAAATGTGCGAGAAAAAAGAATTTGACAATTCTCAGAGATCAACGTGGAAGAGTAACGAGAACAAACGTATGTTTGTCTTTTCCTACAACGGCCCTAATATGCCGTCTTGGATTTTCCAATGTAAAAAAAGTGAAAGAGAAAAAAAATCTGGCATATTGAGGAAACTGACATCTGAGACGTGTGAGATTCGGGGAGGACTCAAATGAAAAAAATGGAAATCTGGATCCGGCGGATTTAAACGTGGTTTCATTGGGGGACTGTTGGGCCTTGGTGGAGGTCTGATGAGTGACATTCTAATCATTGCCCGTCGATCTTCCCATTTGTCTCTCAGGGTTGCCAAGCAAACACATTTTAATACCAGCTGAGGGGAAGTGTAACGTTGTCGGGCGGCAAAGAGTTGTGCAGATTAACACACACACACACACACACACACACACACACACACTCACGTTGCTCCGTTCCCTCATCGAAGCGTGCAGCGACACTTAACTTCCCCGTCCCTGATTTCCCAGGCCTGTGAAGGGATTTCGACTGGCGGCCATCCGGTACCAAGCTCCGCTTTCTCACAATTAACCACGGAGCGCGCGGCGACGCGCCGAGCAAACACCGTGGCAGCTGCGGCCACCTGTTTCACCCGGGGACGTGGCTCCTCCCCCTGCTCCGCCTCCGCCGGAGTGACGAGCAATGAGGCAAACTCTGGGGGGAAAAACTCCCGGCGCTCGCGCCCCTCGCGTTCCATTTCCCACCTCAGCCAACGGCGTCGATCGGCTCCTCTCCCCGCTCACAACGCAGGACGGAGGAGAAAACGTCAGAGCAGGCGCAGTCCGGGGACTTCTGCGTTCCCCTTCGCAAAGCCGTCACAGTGTGGCGTTTTTTTTTAATGACATTCACGCGGTTATTGAGGGGAAATTATTCAATAAGCGCGCGGGGGAGGGATTACGCAAATTTTTCGCAATCGCTCCTCGGTGCAACGTAATAAGTGTATCCGACACCTTGAGGAGGGAGCTGATTGCTTCTGTTGGCGCGGGTAATGCTCTCCGTGTCGACCGCGTCGTGGTGGGAAATAATTACAAAAAAAGACAACCCTATCTTCCTCCGCACCCAATTGCTTCCTCGGCGTTGCCCTTGTCGAATATGTGTATATGTTTGCGATGGAGACGCAGAGCGGCGCCGCCGCCTTCGCTCGTCTGCCTGTTTGAATCATTCATCACTTGCTCGGTCCAATCTTAGCACCTTTTTCCAATGTAAAACGCTCCGTTCACCCAATTACCACAACACCTTCTCTCTCCGTCTTCCCATGCCGGTTGGAAAGCAAATATATATGAAGAGCGTTGACGCAGTGAATTGGTCGCTTTGACACAAAACCCAGGGTCCGTACAGTTGTGAATATGCAAATGGTTTGTTTTTTACACCGAACGAGACGATTCAATTAAATGAATGAACTGCATTCGCGTGAAGCTTTTCTGGTCTCGTCGACGACTCGGAGCGCTCTACACTACCAGTGTCATTCACCAATTCACACACTGGGTGTTTTTAAGGGTTCGGTGTTTTGCACAAGGACACTCCAACACGACCGTCGGATTAAATCTGATCCGATCTTCTGCACATTTGCGCTTGTTGTACGAACGCTCCCGTCTCATCTGCGGGTCGACTAGAGCGGTTAAGTTTAAGCAAAATCTCAATCAGATCTTTTTAGGCAACTGATCTGAAACTGGCCTCCACGGAGACAATCAACAATTGACAGGTCAAGCCGGCGTCTTCGTGAGCGTCCAGACACATAACAACCGCAATATACAGTATGAATACATGTAGACTTATACCATAATTCCAATTGTAGAGTTACACAGAATAATGTAAAACATCATATTTGGGTTTAATTTATGCATTTACTTGAAATTGCTTCAAAACCGATTACTAACAAAAAAATAATTTGAATAACAGCAGAGGAATTTACTCTGACGGGTTTGGACCGATCGTAAAAATCTTAAAATATGAGAATACTAGAGGTTTCTCCTCAATCACTCGTACGCACGATTTCAGAACAGATCTGTTTGCACGAACGGTGTCTCGCGCGAGGCCCCATGTCAGGAGGGGGAAAAAAGTTCAAATGTACGATATGGGTCATGTTCCACTTTGGGGGAAAAAAATAATGAAGTGTAATAATGTTAAATATCATCAGAGTTAATTTTGTATTAAGTTCTGCTTTCATGCATCATGATCACTTGATTCATGACAGGGAGCCGCAAGTTTGAAGGGTGTCGACAGATAAGACCGCAAGGGTAATTAACAGTGAGACAGAGGGATGAGGAAAAGAAAGGAGAGAGATGAGAAAGGGACGGAGGGAGAGAGAGAGAAGTGCCAAGTAGAATAAATGTCATAAAACTGTCCAAGGATCCTATAATGGCATGAGAAAGAAGGGGGGTGGGGTGGTGTGGAGTGGGGGAGATAAAGAGAGAAAGTGAATGAAAAGTGCAGGAGAGAGGGTGATGGTTAAGGGCATAATTCCATTTTTATTACAAAAAGTTGCTTCAGTCCAGGAATTTCCGTCCGGGCAGGAGAGGAGCTGAATCCACGGACAATTAACTTTGACAAAAACAACAACAACAACCCCAAAATACAAGGTTTGATTCTTACAAATATCGGAATGTCGGAAGGTGCCCCCCCCCCCCCCTTAAAGCCCAACTGGCTCCTTAAATTCAATCAGGCCTTATAGTAAAGACACCCAAACAACATAGATCCTCAAAACCATAATCTCAGTTGTGGAAGAACGCTGCGTTGATGAAGAGACAAACCGAATAAAATCAGTTACTTTCCTACAGGAATATTTTAGTGTAATCCTGCTGACAAAAACCATTCCACTTACGTGAAGAGATGCGTCCGTCTCAAACGGTGTAACCGTCACCACCCCACATATTTCCATGCATCCTTTGTGTCGGCGCGGTTGTTAAGCGACACGTCCACTAGAGTGCAGCTGAGAATCAAGAGTTTCTGACAACAACAACAACAACAACAACAACAACAACAACAAACCACCTCACAAAAGTCTCTCCCTCTCAAAAAAGTTCTGCCACAGTTGAAATTTCTTCCTCGTGTCTTCTGGTCAGTGGAGCAATCGGCTACAACTGCAAGTCATCCATAGTATGACTTTATTCAGAAAATGCTGTTCAGCGTCTTGGTCAGACTATCGTCTTAATCTGGTTGATATCAGAATATTCATTTCCCCCGTGAGCATATGTCAGTGGTAAGAGAGAAAGGAGCAGGCGGAGGAGAGACCGCAGGGACGTCCACGCACACGGAGGTACAGAGGAGAAGGAAGTGAGAGCACGAGCGGCGGCCCGGAGCAAGGGCTCTTAGGAGAAACACAACAAGCTCGCACTTACAAAACAACCGGTAAAACGTACCCGTCTCCTCTCGCTTAATACACCTCGCCGTCTGTCCCGAGGGGCGACATGCCGAGAGGCGGGCAGGGGGTCAACACGGATTCTTCGGCTAACCAGCAGAGCACCTATTGTATTTGGGCTGTGTTCTAGACCTTTGACCCGGACCCATGCTCAGGTCACAGAGACCAATGGGATTGGGGAGTCATTGCGTCTGACCCTGAATACAAAACGAGGAGGGGGGGGGGGGGGGACTCACATTCCACAGCCAAGGTCAACGGAGCAGAGACTTTTTATCGCTGCGTCTGCCGGGTGAGTCTTCGGTCTTATCTCTCTGTAAAGTGCCATCCAGGACCTTGCAATCCAGTGGCTCCTTCGCACTATATTAGCATTCGCATAACCTGGAACCCTTCACGACTGTAGGCTTCCCCCTTTGTCACTTCAAACTCTTTGTTTTCCCCCTCTCTTTCTGTCCGTCTCTCTCCGCAGGGAAACAGGTTTTCGACCCCTAGACCCCTTCAGCACCACCGGCGCTCTCTCTTCTTTCATAGATCTCCCACCGAGAATTCAAACGAATCGTTCTCAATGCCTTTCTCTCCCTCGCTCTCTTTTTCTTGTGGCGTCTAATCGATCACTCCCTCGCTCACGTCCTTCCCCTCGTTCCTTTCCCACCGCGGATCTCGGAGGTTCTGAGAATGTTTTGGGACTCGGCAGCGAGGTCTTCTCGGGAAAAAACAGGCTGCCGCACAGACAAAGCCACAGAGCAGACTACAGCTGGCCACAGGTGCCAACGCCGGAACAAATGTGCGTATCTGGTGTATTATGGCATTGGCAAAAAAAGCGCTGGTAGATAAACGGTGGGAAACAAAAGGATTTTTACAGAGCTCAACGAAACAAAGACAGAGACGCTGGTTCCCATGGTGCAAATTTAAAAGTTGTGGCCTTGTCAGCTTGTTACTTTATACAATGTTGGGTTTACTGGATTTTTATTGCCTCCGCAGGGGAGGTTATGTTTTCACCCCTGCCCCTTTGTTTGTCCCTCAGCGGGTTTACACAAAAACTACGGAACGCATTTTCACAGAATTTGGTGAAAGGGTGGGAAAAAAAAGAATAATTCATGGATGTTGATGGCAAAAATCACCAATATCCAGGGACAGATATCTATGAGCGCGTGAGGTTCGGTGCAGACAGTTGTGCCTCAGAGCAGGTCGGAGCTCTGCTGCTGTGTGAAATTCTATTTGCTGCTGTATCACTGTAAATGTCCCCCTTGTGGGGCTAATGAAGGATTATCCGATCTTAATCACGAGTGTGTGTTTCCGGAGCTCACACCTTGGCAGAATGCGCCTTCGATGCCGCAAAAATACATTTGCTGTTAAAATGATGATTGGTCAAATATCAGACTGTATATTAAGATGGATGGAGAGACAGCTCCCAAAAGTGAGTCAAATCATCTTGATCGCCCCCCTGGTGGCTGGCTGCAGTATTGGCCATAAACCCCGCCCCCTCCATGGTAGCAGAGGGGACCTAAACAAATGGGAAAAAATTGATGTACATGATAAATTCATATCTCCAAAGATGTTTTCTGTAATTTTAGGTAGATCTTAATCACACTGATGTACGTTCAAGTGTCCATGTTTCTGATAAGTTTGTTTTGAATCAGTTATTTGACGCTATAAAAAAGGTAACGGGCTGAGACGTCATGATTGACAGCTGTGACTGACTCCCGATTGGCTCCACTTCACGACCACTTCTGCAGAATCTTACTCCGAGTGACGTCAAAAGTGCAAGAACAGAGATATATATCTGTATCCGACATATTTTTGCTTCAAAAACCAAAGTGTCCGACTCGTCAGAAGGTCTAAAATATGTCTGTGAGTATAAAGAACCGGACTGTAAAAGGTTTAGAGGGCAGAGAAAAGAAGTTTTCCTGTGGAGGCTGGGGCTCATGAGTGATGTGAAGTGATTTGGAGAACGTTGCCGAATGCAAAGTCCTCGTCGCCAGGACTTGAATTTATTCTCACTCGGTTCTCCCTCATTAACCGCAGCATCACAGGGGAGTAATCTTGCTCTCTCACCGTACTGTTGAGGAGCCTGAAAGCTTGAGAGTCCTCTCGTTCCCTCTTCTTCCCGTCGTGTCTTTGTTCATTTGCCCTTCTCTCCTATTGTTACACCTATGAAAAACAAAAGACAATGTTGAGGCTCCCCGAGTCACGGTCTATATACCACCTTACTGACGACGATGTTCCTCATGGTTAGAACTACAGTCAGAATATTATTATTGTCACGGAAATGTATCGTTGTCATTTATGCAGGGAACTGTAGGCTTGTTTTCATATTCATGCTTCACAGGCGGAAAGTTATCAAGATCAGAAAAAAGTGACTCCGCAGCAGATCATCTTCATTTTGTGTCACAGAGGAAAATGTTTTTTTTTTACAACACAGAGAGGCAACGAGGCTGCAACCTACACTTCCCATCCAAGGCATTCAAATTAATTATGTGCACTCGCACCGCGTGGGACTCCGACGCAACGCAGCGCGGCAACGCAAACA
Organism: Scophthalmus maximus; assembly: GCF_022379125.1. Lineage (NCBI taxonomy): Eukaryota > Metazoa > Chordata > Actinopteri > Pleuronectiformes > Scophthalmidae > Scophthalmus > Scophthalmus maximus. The sequence continues at coordinate 4,892,535 of NC_061520.1, forward strand.
TCACATGAGCAACAATAACGCGACCACAGGCGACGTCATAGCAGCAATTCTATGCCCCCGATCGCAAGCAACACACAGCAAATAATGCAACACAGGAGAGGTAGGCTAACTCCTATATGCTGTGACCAAAATCTAACAGGACCCAGGTGCTACTTGGAATTGATGAAGCTGGACAATGATTCGCGGCATAAAACCCCAAAACAAACCTTATATAAAAGCCCCAGTGTGTAATTATCTAGCGGCATCTGGTGGTATAGTTACAAACCGCAACCAACTGAGCATCCGACAGGGGACACTTCATGGCGGCGCAACGCTGATTCCATTTCCAGTTTCCGGCAGCCGCTGAAAATTCAACGCGAATGCGACGCCTTCTGGACCGTTTTGTGCAACAACCGTATTCAACATGACGTAGCAAACATGGAGACTCACATGGAGTTCGGGGTCCACCTCATGTTACTATATTTAACTCATTCAAACTTGACAAAAAAACAGGGTGATTATACATATATGAACACATAGTTATGGACAATATATTCAATTTCTGTGAATAAGTTCATCTAAATATTACACAGTGTAGCTTTAAAGTTCAAATTACAAAATGTCATTTCTGCAATATTGATGTATTGAATGTGTTTGTTGTTTGTTTGTTAACAATTGGTTAACAGAATTTAATCAAACTACAAATGTGCACCATTGACTGCTGATTCACAACTTTCAGCAAACCACTGACGGTTTTATTGGACCAGTTCTTTTTTTTTTAACAGAGAGGGTTGGATAAAAGTGAACGTAACAGTGTTTATCGTTGTTGTTGTTGTTGAGAACAACATTTCACACAGACAGAAGAACTGACAGAAGTGAGAGGGAACCACAAACAATGAAGTTGTGGGCAAAAAAACCAAAAGATGCTGAAAAACGTCGGTATAATTAAAAACTTAGAAAAAAAGGATATGGTCATTAAAGATACACCACCTTAGGGTAATAATTAAAACATGCACGATCAACAAGGTCCAAAGAAATCAAACAGGTAATATTGATGAACAGCAATAGGCACTAAATGAGACATAGTGTTTTACAGTTTCACCATTGAAACATGCAAAGCAGCAGCAGCAGCAGCAGCAGCGAGCGGCTTCACATAAATCCACATCAATCACTGCGGGACAGTAAAAGCAGGGCGGCTCTGCTGTACACCGCGTTCAGTGTGATGCTCCGCTTCAGGTGTACGATGCCAACAAAACGTCTCCCCAATTGATCAGCTCTCGCCGCCGTCCGAGGCCACGAACATGCACCCGGACGGATGGAGGATCGGAGGATTCTTTGAGTCAGTACGACTGAGCTCCTCTTTTACCGGGTCTAAGCTTTCTCATCCACTTCCGCTCTCTGTTTTATCCCTTGGTTTTTAGTTTTTTTCCCTTTTTCTTCCAACTGCCCCTTGTGCGAAACCCCCGCTGCAGCTCAGCCCTCCTCATCCCTCTCTTTCTCCAAATCCCCCTCTATCCCAGGTAGGTAAGTAGAGCTCTGCTGTCGGCTTAATGAGCTGAGGAGGGGGCCCTGCTGGAGAAGACCGGCGTGATCACCGCTACCTCTGTTCCCATTTAGGGCCAAGTTTCGCTTCGCTGGCCACACAGAGAGAGAGGGAGAAACGGAGGGAGAAAATAGAGCAAAAGAGGGGGGGGGGTTTCAACAATGGCAAAGAGACAACATCCACCTGCTGCCTCAATCCGTTTCTTGTTCCTCTCTCCCTTCATAGCATGCAATTTCATCATAATTCATCCCCATCCCTCTCTCTCTCTCGGCAGCCACAACACACTCGCCGTATCTCTGTTTTCTTATGTGGCTCTTCAGGATTGGACAAGCTTCATTACCCTCCTCTTTGATGTATTTCTTTCTTTTTCTCCTCCTCCCCTCTTCCTTCGTGGCACTGGGAAATCTGTTTTTACTGTGAGAGCTAGTGTTGGATCTGATGGGTTTCTATTGCGATCTATGTTTCTTTGCTGTGACACTCATTCGTGTACCATGGATATCTCATCTCTCTTTGTTCATGTGTGGCTGACAGGCCGCATGCAGATGACTTCCTAAATGATTGGCTGCCTGGTTGTTTGGCTCAACTGGACCATTGACTAGTCGGACATCTGTCTGCTAAACCTGTGTCCAAAGACCATGTCCACATCCACAACAACATCGCTCACTGGATCCGCACCTTTGTCCGGATCCTAGCCAAAATTGTATGGATTCTTTCTTGGGCCATGTCCCATCCTTCCACCAAAGATTACTGGAAATCTGGTCTGTAGTTTCTGTGTGATCCTGCTGAGACGAAAAACAAAGGCACAAACGGACGGGGGCTGAAAACGTAATCTCCTTGACGGGGGCAATTAACAGCAGGTAAAAACTCAGAGACACCAAACCATTAAGGGGATGCCTATACGGGCCCACACTGGGATGACCTGGAATCGAACCCTGACCTTCTGTACCAAGGCAATCGGTGTAACCTGCTTAACCGCACCAACTGCAAGTTGGACAGTGGCTGTGCGGTACCACAAAGGTCAGCATGCGGCTGCAAACACAAAATGGCAGCACACTGTACACAGAAAAGAAAGTGGCAACCCACCATGACGTCACCCATTGGTGTGTGAGCTGCCGGCTTGAAGCCTATAGAGTTTGGCATTTTGTTCAGCATGTCCACCTGCGACCTGCAACCATTGGACGTTACCAGCTGTAGATCACGCTGTGTCCACGCCCCAATGCATACGTGCTATATCATCTGTTGGACTCTACATGAGAGCACAGTTTACAAAATGAACATCATGCTGTTTTGAAGAAGACTTGAAACTAGAGATTGAACCATAATCTCCTCAGAAATCTGTTTACCGACGTTATAGATCAAGTGAGAAGTAGAGTCGTTTTCCCCATAGACTTGTGGAGTCGCCCTCTGCTGGTCACCACAGAAGATACAGGCTTTTCAGGCACTTCTGCCTTGGCTTCACTTTACGGACCAGGTGACTACGTCCATGGCAGTAAAGAATCAATCAAACTCTGACACGAAAGAGTATCACCAGGGGCACGTGCACAGATGTTTGGTCACATTTAAAGGCCTAAATGTTGTGTGTACAATAGTAACAGCAAAAGCAGGATATCAAACATGTAGAGTTTGAATTTTCAGTTTCAGAGGACGGTTGATCCAACCCAATGTGATATTCACCTTCTCATCATGTTTGTGTTGTCATACCTTTTTTCAAAAGTCAAACACCTGAAGGAATCGACCCTTTTGACCTCTGCAACAGAAATTGTGTACTATTTCATTTATTTCTTACTATGAAGTCATTTCTTGGAGAATCTTCAAATAAATGGTTGATACCTCAAAAATCTGTACAGTCTAAGCTAAAAGGCTTATGGAAGTCAATTAACCTAAAAAAGTGGGAGGTCCATTTTCAGACAAGTTGTTGTCACTTGGAATCGTCATCATTGTTTTGTATATATTAATTTTGATCTTCAAAGGTTAAAAGATGTGATCAATGGAAGGTGAGACGTGGTGATTCACAGAGCGGAGTAACCACAACAAACGCAGATGTTGCAATTGATCGCAAAAACAAGGTGATGCAAGTGTTTTTAACTTTACAAACCAAAGAAGAAGAAAAAAGACCAGGAGGCCGACGAGACATGAAACCAACCGCTCCGTCTGCCCCGCCAGTTGCAGCGCCGCTAAACACACCAGCTAAAGACTCGAACCGCGAACAAAACCAACATCATGGAGCCTTTGTATTAACACACTCTCACCGCACTGAGGGTTCTTGTTTCTCCTTCATCAGTGCAGCAGGAGCGCAGCTCTGAGACCAGTCTCTCTGTTCAGGTCATTATGAAAGGAGAGGGCCGTGGGCACTGTCTTAATGATCTTACATCAGCACTTCTGATCTTGATAAATGCAGGCCATTACAACCCCACGAGTGACGGTTACAAAGCTGCTGCTACAATAAAGTGCCTTATAATAAAGACTCTTTTAAATCTCCCACTGCAACTTACAGATGGCAGACGGACAGTTGATAGCAATCTGTACACTGATTTTAGTTTTCCAATTTTCTCAAAAAATTGTGCTCATGAAAACTATAACAAAGAAACAAACACAAAGACGATATCCTTCGTGCTTACTATGACATCATGCAGCTGATACATGAAACAAAAGCATCCAATGCGAAACTTGTAAAAAAACGTCTCGGTGGCCTTTGTGGTCATGGACCTCTCAGTGTTCCTTCAGTTGGCCTCACGCAGAGATGGTACAGTAACCAATATGGCACGTTAGCATCTCGTCCGGCTGCTTCTCTTGAAAAGTGGCTTCACTGAGTTGTCCCCTGGCAGTAGCTGAAACTCCATCTGCGATCTCTGTCGATGAGAACACCGAGAACATGAACAACGAGGCTTTCACAGACGGGTAATTTCAGATTTCCTGAGAATAAATGGTGAAAAGAAATGACTGAAAAGGTTTTCATCGGAGGGTTGCAAATTACAAATGTAATTACTTGGTGTGACTATCGAAAGTGCTTCTCACTCCCGTCAGGTAGTTGCTGCTGGCGACTTTCCAGCTGAAGTATTCGTCGTAGTAGTTGATCACTGGTGTGTCTTTGCAGTTGAACGTGGAAAAATTAGTCGCGCTGCAGCAGTAAAACTTCCATCTGTCAAAACAGGAGCAAAGTGTGAGTTTACATCGGATATGAAACGACATAACTGGACAACTGTTTGTTTGTCTGTTTGTCAGCAGGATTACGCAAAAACTACGGAACAATTTTCCAGTAAACTCAGTGGAAGGATGTGGCATGGACCAAGAAAGAATCCATTCAAATCTGACCTGGATTCAGACAAAGGGGCCAATCATGGAATATTTCATGTACTTTTTTATATATATAAGATATATAATTAGATATAATATATATATTTTTTTACATTTTCACTGATTTCCCTGAGAGTAACTCATGGATCGTGAATTCGGGCATATTTGGTGGACTGATATCTATGGGTGTGTTGGTCCTTGGTGGAGGTATGAGCTCTACTAAGTGCCGTTCTATTTTTTTTGTGTGGTAAAGGTAGAAGCAAAGGTAGTGTATCATTAACAGACACTCACTTTCTGTCCGTCAGGATGGTGCTGTGGTCACTGTAGACTCCTGCAATCACTTTGTTGTCTGCACATTTGAAGTCCACTGATCCCCAGTAGTCGTTCACAAAATTGGACCACTGGCAAGTCCTGGTCTCCACGAAAGCCTTGCACGAAATCCCCCAGAGTCGATCATTTTTGTCGTTGTTGTGGAAGCTGAAAAAAAGAGAATATTTGATCATTTCTTACTTTTGTTCAGTTTGTCTCGCGAACTAGGAATAAAGCTACGGATAAATATGTCATCATATATCAGTTTGATTTAAGAGAAGACCAAAGCAAGTCAATTTGTGGTATCGATGAAAGTTTAAAGGTGTCCGTTAGCCCTTCCCCACCTTGTGATGCCAGAAACTGTTTGGTCAGAGTCACACTGGCGGCTCAGAACATCTTCCAGCTGATTGTCCCACTCGCCGTTCTTGTGGAGGTACGCCTCTGTAAGAACAAGTGGGCGAGTCACTGGGTGAGTTACACTGAAAGAAGTCTCACGGACTTGTAGAGTTACTCTCAGACAGCCTGCGCAAGTCCGACTGACATTTAACAAATGATTTGTCTACTTACGGCAGCTGTAGAGCTTGTTGACTTTCAGGATGTCATTTTCTGTCATGCCAACCCTTTGGCCTATCGCTGCTGTGGATATGATGGGAGTGATGGTTTCCCTTCCATTCTTTGAGAAGTCCCTCGAGCCGTAATGCATCACGGAGGAGTATTCATACGGGACGTTGAGGTTGTCGGTTTCTCGTTTATTGAAGTTTAGCTGTCTGCCATCCTCGATGTTGTCACTGTGGATCTCGACGTAAATGTCCCTGTCGGATCTATTCTGCTCATGCCAGAAGCCGAGTGCATGGAGGAGCTCGTGCTGAATGATGCCGTTATTGATGCAGCCGGCGCCGAGAGACAATGTTTGAGGACTTCCCGTTCGTCCAACTTCTGAAAAACATCCTTCTCCTTTCACAATGCTGACGTAGCTGGTTTGGAGGATGCGTGGAACAAAGCGAACACAGGTGCTCAGGTGGAATTCCTCGATGGCCTTTTCAATCGTGACCTTGTCGGAGCTGCTGAAGGAATCACTTAAGGTGTACGGCACTTGAACAAGCCCACTTGACTTCGGCCATCTGCAGTCGGTACAGATGTTTGCGCTCCTTGTTGCTGGGACAAAGACATCTCCTTCGGTGAGGTGGTTTTCTATTGGACTGTTTGCGGTGAGGATTTGTGAATTGATTGTCTGGCCATCTGAAAGAAACAAGATCCAGTTAAATGTTACATTCAAGCATTACTTGAATTTTAGTTTTCTCTTGTATTGATCTCTGGCAGCCGGTGCAATTAAACTATTCACCTTGTATTATTGCTCTGCAGTAGTTGAAACTCCAGCGATGATCTCTGTCAATAACAAAAATGATTTTGTTATGTGGACGGAGGCTGATGTCCAACTAACAACCTGTCTGGCTGTTACAAAAACTCTAGCAGCAGTGGTGCACAACATCAATCTTTAGTTTGGGAGCAGACTGTTGAATTCATCAACTGTTGGATGTAGAACTATGACCACATCACCATGTCAGTGCACTTACCCGTCATTATTCTTGCTGTGGGTCTGGACGCCTGTGAGGAAGTTGTCTCCAGGGACGCGCCAGTTGAAGTCTTCGTTGAAGTAGTTCACCTTCGGGCTTTCCCGGCACTCGAATGTGATCAGTTGATCGGTAGTGCAGCATTGGAAATACCAACTTGAACAATTACAGATAAAACGAACCATTAGTCGTCATTATTCAAGAACCACGGAGAGTGCAACGTGACTCTGATGAAACCAAAAAGCAGGGACACCATTCGCATTAAAAAGTGCCACTGAACTTTGGGCAAATTAATTTCTTTGGACCAAATGCAGAATTTCAACAAGCCACCCACCTTCTGTCTTCGTGGTTGTGGTCGTAATTGCTGTAGACGCCAGTGATCACACTATTGGCCGGGCAGTCGTAGTTGAGTTCTTTCTCAAACAAATTGATGGGACCTGACCAGGAGCATGCGGAGGCAACGCCTACGAAAGGCTTGCATCCAATATTCCACAAGCGATCACTGTCCACGTGGGTGCTGGGACAAAAAAACCCCAAATGAATTAAATGAGGGATCATAATTACCAAAGTGTAAATGTACGACAGTAAACGACTGTCAAAGTATATATACAGAGTGTTTGTTTATATATGTCTTACAGTAACTTACCTCTTAATCCCAGACACAGCTTCGTTACTGGGACATATATGGAACAAAAAGCCTTGTGCATTGTTTTGATAGGTCTGTGCGCAGCATCCAGCTGGAAACAAGAGAGTTCAATGGATTAATAACCAATAACATAATCAACATGCAGTACAAACACATTCATGACCACAGCATGCACGCCTACCACACCACCGACTCTAGTATCAACTACAGAGCAGAGGTCGATGTTCTTACCTGTCAGAAGGACGAACACCACGATCAGTGTCGTCATGATGGGTTGCAGGACGAGTTGCAGGTTGAGTTGCAGGACGAGTTGCAGGACGAGTTGCAGGACGAGTTGCAGGACGAGTTGCAGGTTGAGTTGCAGGATGAGCTGCAGGATGAATTGAACGTTGAGCTTCTTCTCCTCAGTGTCTCTCAGTGTTGTCTGACCTGTGAGGCGACTGTCTCTCTGTCTGCAGGTGCCGCAATTTATACGCTTGTGACAAGGAAACAGTGACGCTGCGTATCGGTCTGTGGGCGTGTTTCCGACGCTGTGCAAGAACACGTGTGTTTGTTCCCTCATACCAGACGGCAGAGCTGTCTGTTGTAGACAAAATGAAAAAAATTAAATAATTATCAGAAACATGCCGTAAACTTTTGTCTATGCAGGTTCCTCCGTTTTTACCAGAACCATCGTGAGGTTTAATTATGAAATAATTAACATGGCTATTTGAAACACTACGTTTGACCAGAACCGATTATTATTGGCAATTCCCGCTGAAGACATACAACTGCAAAACTGCACAGAACACGTCCAAGTAGGCGACAGCAACCCTGAACAAAACATAACACACCTCACAGATTATGCAAAAAATATTACTTTTCCTAAAAATATATAAACCGCGGTGGATTTCCTGGGTTCAACACCTCCAGGTTGTGGCCTTTTTTGGGGATTGGAACAGATAACAAGGTGATTTTGAAGAAGAGTCTCGCCACATTTAGTGGAGCAACAGCACATGTTTAACATTCTTAACCTCTTGTGATGCTTTCTTTGCAACAAAAAGCCCTTCTGCATGAAAATGAGGCTGCTGTCAACAATCAGACCCGTATTAGAATCCCGAAACAAAACGCATGATTTCTTTTTTTCAAGTATACAAGAATAAAGCTAAATCCTGCAAGTGTGTCAGTATATGTTTGTGTTGGAAAGATTCCAGGGGTCACTTTTGTTTGTCTTTTCTTTTTTTTTAATAGGTGAGCGACTTGATAAGTTTGATTGTTGCTGCTAAATGAGTTCTGCATTGCAATGACAGAGAGTCATTACGAGTGTGATTCACATTTTTTGGCGGCCGCTCAAATGAGCCGTGTTCTCGATACTCCCGCAGCTCAAAACGTCTTTCATGAGATTTGGAACAAATAAAATAAAAAAGGACAGGTGAGCCTTTTATGCTGATGGCTAATCATGTGTCATCTGTTGACACTGATTCTGATCCACTAAAACAGCAGCTGCCGTCGGCGACAAAAACAGAGAATCTGACCCTTTGGTTGGTAGAAACGTTTTCACTTTGACTCGTTACACCTGCATCCCAGCACACCTGGTATCCAGATCCTGCGTCGCTTTTGACAACACATTTGTGTCCCTGACCACCTGACGTAGAAAATGAGCCAACGTGAAAGTGCCTGTATTCTCTGGAATCACCAGCAGGGGGCGACTCCCTGGTTGCAAAAAGAAGTCAGTTTCCATAGAGGTCTACGAGACAATGACTCTGATCCTCGCTTAATACATGACGTCAGTAAACATTTTCCTGAGGAGTTTATTGTTCAATCTCTACAGTTTCAAGTCCTCTTCAAAACAGCGGCATGTTCATTTGTAAATTGAGATCCGGTTTCTGAAAGAACACATGATCGTTCAACAGTGGATTCGACAGGGACCCTACAGGATGTGAACATTTTTTTCGGAGAAAATCCAGAACATCACGTAGTAGAGCTCAAACCGCCCTCACATTCAATCACACGCACACACAATCCACTGAGCTGCGGAAAACTGAAGGACTAACCAGGACCGCCGCTGAACGTTACAACCGCCGGAGGTCTGCGGCCTTTAAAACGACCACACAAGTCGCAATACGCTGCTTGAAAAATCTGGTCTTTGGAGGACAATAACGAACGCTCATGACCGTTGCGAAGGCAACGAGGTAGCAGCAGCTAACAGCAGTTAGCACAGGAAGCACATTATTAAAGACGTCTGCGGACGGCGGGAAGACGAGACCGATCGAAAAGCTGGAAAACCCAATAACTTCACTGATGGTCGCCATCGTCCTCTTCATCCTGTTCTTTTTTTTGGACCAAATTAAATGAGGATGTGACCTGAGCTGGACAAGGATCAGGTCTCCGTGTGGACACTGGGGACACGTGACAACACCAGGTGGCAATGCGATCACAAGGTGTGAATTTTGAAAGATGAAAGAAAACATTCACTCTGTTGCATGGGGAATTGCAAATGAGTGAAAACTTGGGGGGGTCAGTGTAGGAATAAAAGCAGCAGCTCGTCACCGCGACGTGTCTCGTTTGATGACGAGGTTCAGGAGTTCAGGGAGGAAACAACCCAAGGGAGGAAAAAAAATTGCCGACGCGGCGACTTTCTAATAATGGATCAATCAGACAAAACGAGTGGGTCAAAGAGCCTCGACTGCCAGGTGAAGTCCAGAGGAGCTGGAAGCGTATGTGTGTGTGTGTGTGTTGACCCGCTTCCGCAGGTTTATGACTCTGTGTGTGTGTGTGTGTGTGTGTGTGTGTGTGCATTGAAAAAGCAAACTGACACTCCCTCGTGCACACACACGCCAGCTGTCCAGCATTTCGGTGCAGGCTCATGCGCGCCTACGAGCCGCGTGCAGGCTTCCCATGCCCCCGGGGGCCGGGCCCGACTTTGGGACGTTTCTCTTCCGCGGGAGCAGGGGAAGAATGGAGCGAGAGGGAGGATTTGGACGCGTTGGAAGCCCCTAATGCCACGAAAAGCCACTTTGCCTTTTGTTTGCCTTGCATGACAGGGAACAAAGCCCGGCCACAAGTGGGGCTTAACATTCCATTTGGCTGAAGGAGGGGAAGGCAGCTGGCACGACGGAGAAGGCCACACTGGATCCGCGGACACACCGAAAAGGGGGCATATTAGGTTTCTGAGGCCACGAGGAATGCATGGGAACTGGAGTGGGGAGGGGGGAGTCGGCGGTGGTCAAAGGAAAGAGGACATACCACTCTTTCCTTAACCTCGTTAGTGCTGACAAAACTTCAGCAAATATTCTGAGATATTAAACAACATGATGTACATGGACTATACGATAAAATATTTTATAAAACTGAATTCATAGCAGTAAATGCTGCACAGGGTCGGTATATATGCTGTGTGTGGTCACGCTGTAAGCTTAAAAAGTTTAGTAGCGCAGAAAGACTTAATTGATGAAGGGATAGGAGAATAGATTCAAAAATGATTTCAGTTCAGTTCAACTACTTCTGCTTTAACGCCTCCGGTCATTCTTGGTTCTCAACGTCAAGAAAAGAAAGTTGAGTCCGTGAGAGTCCTTAGACAATGAGGATTACCTGCAGTCCGGCTTGTTGTAAGGCAGGTCTCCCGGCTCTTTGAGCTCGGGCAGCCAGCGTTTCCACAGCGGGACGGGGGACCAAACATCTCGACTGACGGGACCCCTCGAGCTGATCCACATCCTGTCTTCCGAGTTGTGGCCAATCCGAGGCAGCTTCGTGTTGAACTCTCAACCTGGTTCTGGACAACAACAACAAAAAAAAGCCTTTTTCACACCGGGCAGCCCCGGCATCATCTCCAGTATGTTAAAAAAAAAAAAGTTTTATCTCTCACCTTTCACCAGTCGGAACCAGCCGACCGCCCAAGCGGCACATTCTGTCTTTGTCAATCAAATCAATCCCTGCCCAATAATAACGTGCTGCTCTCGGCGTCGCTTTCTCTTATTGATTCTGCAATTTCTCCAATCATTTACTACACACACACACTCCTTCTGTCATTGTCCTAAATAGGACTTATTTACAGTACACAGTACACACCGTTCCTCCTCACCGGTCCAAACTTCACAATGGCCAACTCTTTCACAACATTACATTCAGTGTCAAACTCTATTTCTAGCTGTCTCCTCTTTTCACAGGCGTCTTGCGAGGTCCCTGAGCCGGTTTTCTCCCGCTATCATCTCTGCACGGTGCACGCTTCCACGGTTGACTAGTCTTTCCGAAGCGCACCTCGTCCAAAGATGCATTCACACCGAACGCGCCGCGAAACTGTTCGTGCGAGTACATTACACACGCACACACACACGCACGCACACACACACACACACAAACACACACGGTCAATGCAAGGATGCGACTAGATGCGAATGTCGTTGGGCGGAGCAATTGACGCTTCCTTGGGGCATTTTTAGCGCCATCGGACGACCAGACGTTGTATGAGACATGGAGGATGAAGCTACTGTCTACAAGCCATTTGATCGGAGCTGCTCGGAGCTGTGTCGTGGCCAGCTAAGAGAAGGAGGAACCGGTAGAAGGATGAACGGGCAAATTATGTGATTCCCCCCCCCGCAGACAATAATTGTTCAGCCCAGTAGCCGCGTCGTCGTCTTTCATAGACTGAATCTGAAAAATCAACAAAGTCACTCTGTTTGCAGGTGCCTCAAGCGTGTATTCTCTGGATCGACCAGCAGAGGGGCCACTCCACTGGTCGGAAGTCCGTTTCTTTAGTCTATGAGAAAAAATGACACTTGATTTATAGTTCATGAGTTCATGGTCCAATCGCTAGTTTCGAGTCTTCTTCAAGACAGCACGGTGTGTTCATTTTGTAATTCATGGTCCCATTATTAAAACGGAAAATAAAGCACGGTATACATTGGAGTGTTGATACAGCGTGATGGGCATCTGGAACCGTCCAATCGGTGCATGGTTGCAGGTGTTTTTTGTTTCCCCGAAAAACCCAAGATGGCGTCTGGTCAAAATGCTCAACGCGAGGCTTCAAAACGGCAGATCGCAAATCCAATTGGGTGACGTCGCGGTGCGTTGACACCCTTCGACCTCTCCTTGGAAAAGGTCGTGGCTGCTTGGGATGAATTTTTGATAACAGACGCGCTACTGGACTGATTAGACAGTTTGCACGCGTCAGTGTTGTTTTATTTACAGTCCATACTTTGGACCAAAGCGTCTGCCAGACGGACGCGACCCACCGCGAACACACGTCCTCGTCTGCACCCACACAGCTCCTCATGCTGAACATTTGTGTGCAACTTGAGCTTATTTAAATGTAATATGTTCATCATGTGGCGCGAGGACACAGTGTGTGTGTGTGTGTGTGTGTGTGTGTGTGTGTGTGACACGAGGTAAACACAAAGCCACGACTCCCTTCAAAGTGACAGTCAGATTAATGGACCTCGGCCTTTTGTGTTGAATCTGAGGAATGTGCTCTCATCTCTCACACGCACGCACACACACACACACACACACACATGCACACACACACATGCACATGCACACACACACACACACACACACACACACATGCACACACACACACACACACACACACACACACATGCACACAGCAATTTAGTACACGCCTCTCTTGTCAAGCTCCTCCCACACTGGCAGCTCTAATCTAAGTGGTCTGTCTTCCCTCCTGCAGCTTTTGCCAATGTCTGTATCACACGCACGCACGCACACACACATACACACATGCACGTGCGCACACACACACACAGACGCGCACACACACGCAAACGGGGTAAAATAGCCAGGAAAGACCTCAGGTGTCCTCTTAACTGAACCATGGCCTCTCATTTCAGTCGGGAGCGAAAAGAAAGAAAGAAGAAAGAAAGAAAGAAAGAAAGAAAGGCAAAGAGGGAGAGACCCTCCCCTGCGACTTACTGGGGTCCAGGAAGCAGGAGAAGAAAACAAATTAGTGGGAGAAAAGCCGAGGATAAAGGGAGACCCCATGTTGATGTGCTGGGACCAGCATGAATGCTAATGAGTGAAGTGTGGATTAATGTTGGACACGTTCAATCCTTCAGAAATGAACTCGTCTCATCTGAGCCGCAGGAGGACGACGTCGCGCGTCGACACTTGGACGCAGGCGAGTGTCCGTCAGAAGGATGAGGAGGGCGAGAGGGACAAGAAGAATAATGGCATTTTCTTCCTTCATTTTGCATTTTGAGAAAATAACATTTAAAAGGTTGAGAATAAATTCAAGGCTCGGCTTTGGTAACTACAAAATTGTTTTTTAGCCACAAACACTGTGATCGGAATAGAGAAGAAACGGTGGGAACGTCTCAAATCATGATTGTATTGACCAGAATAACCAGCATTTTCTTGGAGTGTCTCTGGTAACCATGTCGCCGTGGCAATTAAAGATTTAAATGGTACAACTAACCAATCGGGAAGGTTAGCACGGCGTACCGTGAAATCGGGAACGGTTTCATCCCATTCAGTGTTGGAGATTTGCCCCTGCGTCTTGTTTGGAAGGAAAGACCATACGTCAGACGATGGAAACTCCTCTAACTGGGATTGATGAACGTCATTCTCGCCGTTTGAACTTGATTCCCGAAACGCTAAACTCGTTCTCATGCCACGGCCCCGGTACTCGTCCGCAGCTCGGCATGACTGACTTTGTCCAGCGCAAAGTTGTTGTTTTTCCGCCCCGCGTCCTTGGAGCCGCACTGTGCTGCCGCTCTTCTATCTCCCCTGACAAATCACCGGGGGGGGAAGTGCACACAGCGGAGTGGAAGCAGGAAGGGATACCCCGTATTGATCAGCTCGGGCCCGACGTGAATACAAATGGAAGATGAATGGCTCGGCTTGAATCTCTCGGGGGGCTCTCTCTGCTCTCAGCTGCAACACCATCAGTCTGCACGTTGTCGCGGCGGAGCCGGATCGGGCCCGGGACCGAGCCGGCGCCCTGCTGGCGCAGCACCGCTCGGTGGACATACGCAACCGAGTGGAGAACTTACGTCAAGTCCGCGATCTAATTGTGTCCGTGCGCTGTCCGTGGCTTGTCCCATGTGACAAACTGCGCTGCGTGACAAAATGGCTGCTCTGCCAAGAATTCGCCGGGTGCATCGTGCGCCTATCGTTCCCGATTTTTCTCGCTTTTTGGGTCCGGAGGCGCTCGGAGCACGGTGACGTGGCGCTGATGTGGAACTTAGGACGCACAAACGCACGTGGCTTTGTTGAAATATGTTTGTGTGAATGCTTTTGAGAAGGCGCCGTTCAGTGTTTCAACGAGGCGGTGTCTTTCCGATGTGGTCAGTGGTGCGGGCTGGAGGTCGCCATTTTCACAGGTGTGTGTGTGTGTGTGTGTGTTTGTGTGTGTGTGTGTGTGTGTGTGTGTGTGTGTGTGTGTGTGTGTGTGTGAAAGTGTAGCGTGAAATCCAGAATTTCCAGTTGTAGAAAGTGCAGTGAATTGTACACTGCATTCATTTGTTGCACTGTTTGCACCACGATTGCTCTGCGTATTTTTTGTCGTTGTTGTTGTTGTTGTTGTCTTTGTTGCCGAATATTCATAATTTCCAAAGACAAGTGGATTACGGTGACTGTTCCGCTGCCGCTGTTCAACATTTTCGGGGGCAAATCTGTCCCTGCCGACGGTGAAATGAGCGAGAACCCGGATAATTGTCCTGTCGTGGGAACGCACCGGCCTCTGATTAGGAGCTGATGAAACTCCTCTGCACAAACATTATGCCCCTTTTGTGCAGCAGTGACGCGCTTGTCTGCCAGAAGAGTCCAAATTGAATTTTTATCCAGTCTGAAGTGACATTTTTACCATCCACATTGTAGATCCCTTAGGTTTTTCAACTCAGATGAAGGACCTCTGGTGGCAGACAGTTACATTTATGTGAGTTTAAAACACTGGATTATATCATACAGTATATTAATGTAATGTCATTGTATCGTGCTGTGCAACAGCGATTTGAAGGGGAGAATAAAAGATTAGTTTAGCAGATGTTCAATATTAAAAGGTCGAACGAGACAGTAAATCACCGTCTCAACACAAACTGCTCCCAGTGTCGTAACGTTGATGTTTATTCTGCCACTGTACAATCGTGCCCTTTTGAATTATAGCATATTTTATATGTTTCAGCAGCTACGTAGGAACAGAAACGTATTTCGCAATCGACAATGTGATCTGTAAATAAATAGCTGCCCGCGGAGAGATTCCAACGATGATGATGTTAAAACCAAAAGCAACTAGTTCCTCTATGGAACCTCATTTAAATCTGCTACATCGCGATTTGTGTTTGGATCAGCACCAGATCTCACACACTCATAGATATCAGTCCCCTAAATATGCCTGATCTTATTTTCTTTTGTTCACCAAGGTCCATGAAATACTCGCTGGGAAATCTGTGAAAACTCCAAATTGGGTTTGATCCATCTAAGTTGCATGGAAATCCATTCCGTGGTTTTTCTGCGTGAACCTGCGGACAAACAAACGTCCATGTGGGTAAATATGTGACTGCAAAAATTTCCCTTGTTAGTTTTTTTTTCTTCTAATTGAATGAAAAGGAGTGGATGTACTTTGTTTTTCTTAATGTGAATAAATTGAGAATAATTTTGTTGAAGGATGCTGAAACGAAATACACAGACACAACATTGAACTGGAAATCTGGATAATGAACGATGATGAAAAAATTTAATTGAAGTATTTAATTCCTATTTGAAAAAATAATTTGAGTTTCAGTTTTTTTTGTACAGGTTCAAATGTTCAAATCTGTAATTGGAAAAAAATTTCATTTGCATGTGGATCATGTGTAATTTCAGTGGCATGACAGGAAATTTAAGAATAATGAATGATTAATGAATTAAAGTCCGGCAGCAGTTTGATTAGAACGCTGTTCCTTAAAAAAAGAAACTGGTTCTCTGATTGCATGGACTGGAAATATGCAGTAAAATCAGGATAACGAGGTCCCACGGGAAGTGTTCATTAATATTTCTTGCCCATTGTCTTTCATAAATTGCGATGAATAGATTTTCCGGCGGCATCCAGCCTCTTTTGTTTCCTTCTCTTTTTCCCACAATGAGTGATTTGGATTCAACAGGTGAAACAGACGGCGGATCATCTCTCTCCCCCCCCCGGATTCACCTCGTCATTTCAAAGAAAGAGCTGAGGGACTTAATATGATGACAAAGTCGATCTTTCTTCATTTGACTGACTTGACAGGAGCCAGTTAAGTATATGCAGATATATATGCTGGGATGCCACTGAAGTACCGTTTGTCTGCAACAATCTCTGATTGTTGTCGGTTGTGATGGAACTAACTGGAAATCTGTCCCTCTCCTCTTACGACCTTGTAGACCCGCGATCTTCCAGCTGAAGGAAAAATCCGTAACATTTCGGAAATATCGCTGGATTTCGGTCTGAAGCGCGCCGATGTGTTGTGATGGTGAGTGTGTGTTTTTGTATCTTGGACTGTGTCTGTCTCCACGTCTCTGTTGCACAACAGTGTCTAACAGGAAGAACATGAAGACAATCAATCAGCAAGAGTAATTAAAGAGTGATGTTATATGAAGGTGGAAGACGAATATTCGCGGGTCGTGTTTTTTTCGCGAATAACGCAAATAAGCAAAATGGCCGTTGAGGCAGTTTGCCTCTGGCGTGGATGGAGATTATTACCGATACAGAGCTGACAGTTCCGTATGGACGTCGCCAAGTATGATACGATGGTTTGCTCCATTTGAGGATTAATGAATCCAGATTCGATGAATCGTCCGGTCAGGCTGCCGTCTGGGCTGGAGGTCGTCTGAAGGTGATTGGTTCCGGTTGAGGTAAAGAAAGTTTTTCTGTGTTGAACCGGAGCAGAATGTTTCACTGACCTGAGCGTCCGAACAGAACCATGAGACACTTTGATAAGGCAAGAGGAGACATGTCACTGATCCGTAAGCAGGAACAGCTTTACTAAATATGCTGATTAATAACATTTCCTCTCCATTTTAAACTCAATCTGGTCGTAGTTATGTTTCCTTCGAACTGTATTCGCCGCTGCAGTTTAGTTGCACGGAAACGTGAAGTTTGGGAGACAGGGTCGACACGCACACACACGCACACGCACACGCACGCGCACACACGCACGCACACTCATTGTCTCCTACAAGCGCTCTCACAATCAGGACCCAGTGTCTTGCCACAGTGTTAGGTCACACCAGCGTCCTCGCACCTGTTACTATTGAGACGCGGCGCTGTTACCGCAGCTGTTCACGCCTGCGACATCACTTCTCTGTTTGTTGGGGGGGGGGGGGGGGGGGGGGCAACCGCAATCCACGTCGAGCTGCTAGAAAAATGTGGCAATTACACTAATGCCCCGATATAAATACGCTGCAGTTGCACGAACAAACCCCCGCAGATGTTCAAGAGACCGAGGGGTGGGAAGGAGCACAAAGAGGGGAAAGATAACTTGGAGGACGGCGGAGAAATCAGAAGGGAAACATGAGCAGATAATCGACGCCATCTGTCGTTCCTTCGACGCCTCAAAAAACAACCACGTTTACGTGTTATTTCTTTTTCCCCCTGAAAAGTGACCCTCTTGCAATGGAGCAAATAATAACTGGTCTTTCGCAGGGGCCCAGGTGGAAGTGGTGGGATCCTGTTCCGGGGCTCAGTCACTCATTGCAAGTTCCCCCATCGGCTCATTCAGCACTCGTCTCTCGGCTCGGCTCGGCGCTCGGCGCTCACGCTTATTAAAAACTATAAAATTGTTTTAAGACACCGGAGGACGTGAGCGAGTGTGATCGCAACGCAATGAGCTGAAGAACCAGCCGCCGAGTCGACACTTTGAGTCCCGGGTTAATGTCACTTCTTAAAGATGAAACGCTGAAACAACTTTACTTTAAACAGACAAAGAGGTACGTCCACAGAGAAAATACAAAGATGTACACGTCTCAAATTTAAAAACAACAATACTCCCCTTATTTTTAACTCTGAAAATAAATGAGCTTTTGCTTCCACCGCTCGGCTCATTTGGTTACGTTGGTTCTGTTTGGGGAGGTTGTTACAAAGAAGTGTGCGCGTGCCTAACACCACTTGACTTGACCCCCGACCTTCGTAAAGCATCTGTACATGCATCTGTTACTAGATTCGACGACGTCAACGACAAAGCTGACAACGTCGATCCTTGACAGATGTCCGTCACGTAGAAACCGTTGCTGAGGTGGGATAGGACCGGAAAAAGTCCGGAGACGGCATTTTTGCTCAAGATTAATATCCAGACACAAAGAAGCAGTTCGACTGGATGAAAAGTTACAGAATTTTGAGCAAAATGAAGATGTGTATATGTGACATATGTTCAAGTGACTCACACAGGATTTTTAAAATGCAAAGTGTCTTTCTCCGCTCGCTCTCTCTCTCTCTCTCTCTCTCTCTCTCTCTCTCTCTCTCTCTCTCTCTCTCTCTCTCTCTCTCTCTCTCTCTGCCTGTGCGGAGAGGAAAAGTTTTACCGCTCCTTCAAACCAGCGTACAGACTGACAGAACGGCTGACGCACCATCCACAGCATCTCCGCGTTCCCCCGTCTCCGCACTCCACTGGTGTCAGCATATCTTCCGTCCCCCCCGTCCCCCCTCCCGCCAGCCTTCCTCCCTCCGTACGGTGGCAACAGCGCGTTATCAAAGTCGGAGAAACACTGAATCCTACTTATCGGCTCAGCGTGGAGGACATCTTTGTTTGACACAACCGACGGAGCAATCGCTTTTTCTCGGGACACACTGAGCTTGTTTTTCTCCTCTCCTGTTTTTGTGCTTTTCTGCAATGGAACCGAAAACACCAAAACTACTAATATTCACTCGAATGGGGGGGGGGTGTCGATGTCCCTGTTGTTTGTCCTGCTATAGTTACACGGCCTTTGCTTAACTACTTTAACTGGGAGGCATTTTGCAACTTTTTTAGGTTTGTTTGTTTGTCCGCTGGATTATGCAAAACTAATAAACAGCTTCCCACTGAACTTTGTGGATGGATGGGACATTGGCCAAGAAAGAAACTATTAAATGTTGGCACTGATTTCTTCAATGGCTTTCTTTAACGTTGCAAGCTGATGCGGAAAAATGTCAGTAGAGCGCACACCTCCGTCAAGGCCCAACAGTCCTTAAATTCAACCACAACGCACCGGGAAATTCATCTTGTTCCATCAATTATTTCCAGGGAAAATGTCTAAAAATCTCACAATGCTTAAAAAAAAAATGCATCGAACTCTTTCTTGACCCACGTCTCACCCTTCCGGTAAGTTTCGTTGAAATCCGTTCTGTGGATTTGCGTAAACCTGCCGACAGTCAAAGACAAACCAAAAAAATGGCGAGGGTTGAAAACATAACCTCCTTTGGCAGAAGTACTAATGAAATGAATCACTGGGACATCTGAACTAATATTATCAGTGACACCAGTCATTTTCCTATGGTGTCAAAATGTCTGCCGTGGAAAAAAGGCCCATTGAGATTAATCTGCCTCGACGCTGGTATAGATGAAGTGTGCGAGTCAGGAGGAAGAGGGAAAGAAAGAGCCTCCGACGTGTATTTAATAGGGAGAAAGTGAATGGGAGAAGAGATGAGTAACACGCAGGGCGAAGAAAAGGAGAGGAAATGAGATGGGAGAGAGGAGAGGTGACGAGAGAGGTGGGGAGGAGGGCACAGGAAGGCGAAAGAAACGAGATAGGGAGGAAGGACAAGGGGAGCCAGTTCAATGACATCAATCCCTACACGGGGACCACAATGATCTGTAATGTTCGAGGATGTGCGGCCATCATTTATGGGGTCAGTTATCGCTTTCTCAAACCCTAATAATACGTCACATTTCGGTGATAGGGCTTCGCAGGCAGCTTTGGCAGGCAGAGGCCGAGGAAAGTGAGGGGAGGAAATGAAAAGACGGCCAGGGAGATGAGGTGGGGGATAGCGGACGCAAGGGGGGGGGGGGGGGGAGCAGCAGTATAACGCATCAAAAACAATACAAGTGTCGACAGTTGGGAAGCAAAGGAGGAAGATATGAGCCTGCAGAGTACATTAATAACCTCATGTGAACAATATACTGACACCGTCTGCACATGGTTTCATCCTCAAGACATGTTACATGTCAAAAAATACCACTAACTACTTCTTTGTTAAATCCTACACACTGACAATATAACTGTGAAGATTGTATTTCATTTCTGCAGCTCGATCGCCCTGGTTCCTTCCCACTGGACCTTCAAGGATTCTTTCTGCGGCTCTTCCACTAAATGATATGAATTCGATCCAAGGTTCACGGGGGACGCGAGGGTCTGTTTTTGCATGGATGTTTTGGCCAAGCACCTAATATGCGGGATGTACTGGAACAGTATGTGACTGTGTTTCACGGAACGGGGAGCTGGAGGAAAACAAGGGACGGCAGAATGGGAGGAAAAGTACGAGAGCGAAAACGGGAGTGGAGGAGAAGGGAGGTTGTTTTCACAGAGATACGACACGCGGTGAACCAATGAACGCCTCTGTTGTGTGTCGCCAGGGTCAGCGAAGAGATATTTGCAGCTCTTACGTGTCCCTGATGGACACAGAAAACACACACGCGATCACCCAATAGCAGAAATACAGTCGTACGCTTGTATATCGTATGTGAATAAATGAGAATTCACGCACAAAATTAAACGACGCTAAAGGCTAACACTGACACCCATATGGTCCAGAGGAGCGGCCATTTTTATAATTGTGGGGGTTTTCCGGGTGTGTTCCAGTCTCCACATCAGCATGCCACACCAAAATAATTGAAAAGCTATATGCAAATAATATTCAATAATATTATTACTCACATACTACATTCACAAGCATTCACACACCATAGTATTTATTCCTTCAAACTAATATCAAGTGACTGCTCACCTGTGAGGCGTTACCTTCATCCTTTCTCACATTGCTGCCTGACGTCATTTCTTCTCCTGAACAAGCAGAACACAGCAGATGGATTTCACGTTTTGAATATACTATTTGCTTATAATAGATTTAAGTTATGTAATTTGAACAAGCGCATCATTAACGCAAGAGCTAAATCAATGTGCCACTGTAAAGCTGAAAGATTTCAAGCTAGCTTTGGGTTTCCTTCCAAAGCAGAGAGCTAGCTTTCGCCCAGGTCGCTACGACTCCACTTAACATGAGAACTTGGACCCGAGACAGGAGTCGACCCGTCTCTTCCCTTTGCGCGTGTCCTCGTATCCTGTCAAACACAAAGAACATTGAGATGGTTGAACAATGATTTAGAAAACATCAATAACGCTGGCACAAGCTAACCAACATCGGTCAGCTACAGACGACTAGCTTACTAATTAGCAGCCTGCTTAGAAAGCAGACAGTGAACTGAAGGTGTGATGGTGGGCTAAGAACATTTCTTGAATTTGAACGTGCTATTAGAGATGTCCCGAATGACTTTCACATGCTATCTAGCCCTGAAAAAGCTGTTTGAGCGTGAAAATATCAGCTGGCAATGGTTTGCATTACGTTTGTGTACATTAGGATTGAGGTAGCTAGCTGACCTGCTAGCACAACCTCCAGGATACTGAGGATCGGAGGTGTTAAGACAGAAACTTTTCTTCAATTGATAACGTCCCATGTCAAATGCTGTGATTTGCTGGATGGCCCGTTAATCAATCTAACTTGACCAAAGGATTATGACGTATGGGGAACATGACTGTAGATGGAGGACATCACAGAATATCATGTGAGCAGATGGGACATGGACCAAAATAAAACTTTAAGGGAGCTTCCATGTCATCCGATTCGTCTTTTTGTATCTCTTATTTCTATATACAGATGTGTGACCTGAAAACCGTATTATTGTTAGAATGCTGATTTTAATTGTCTGTGATTTTAACGTTTTTGTGAGAGCACTTTCTGAAGCTGCTTCTGAAAGATGCTATATAAATAAAATTATTATTATTATTATTATTATTATTACCCATCATCATATACAGTGTGTGTGGCACGATTGCATGAAGCACGCCACGGAGTTGAGTTAGAATTTGAATAAAGAGATGAACTGAAAAATTGTGAGAAAAAAAATGAGGATGTCTGACCAATGGTACTGATGCTCAGAAACAGCAACTGATTGCAAGCAGACATTCACATACTCACATAAATAAACACATATTTGTGTTCTCCTTTGTTGCTGTAAATGTAAAAGTGTTGTCAGGCCTCTCTTGAAAAACAGATTTTTAATCTCAATGAGTTTGCCTGATTAAATAATAAAAAAATAAAAAACATGCACATGCTGCGCTCACACGCACGCGCGCACGCGCATCCCAACCCTGAAGCTGGGATCATCTCGACACTCGCCGTGGACACACCCGGCTGTTCTGTGGCATGTTTGGAATATCAACAACGCAGCGGGTGTTGAGGGAATGTTCAGGGCTAAATCTAAATCAGATAGGGGCGGATTAGGGAGGCGGCGTGCTCAGCATTCCCTGCCAGTGTCTTCCCTGACACCGGCTCAGCCTTGGTTCGGTCATGGGAGCACACCGAAGGCCGCAACATAGAAAGAAACCCTGAGAAGAGAACAGAAAAATTCAGCAGACCCACGACATAGATGATGATTTACAAGACAATTAATAGACACATGATGCTGAAAACAAACAAACACAAACAGAAGTTCGACAACACAGCGGTTACCAGTGTGTAGAGAGGCTGAGAGAGTTGCGAGGAGGACGAAAACTGTTCTTCCGAGACAGACTCATTAAAAATCCATTACATAAGAAAACAACAGCGGAAAAAAAATAAGAAATTCTTAAAAGTTCAAGTTAAGTTTTCAGGAAATCCATATTTCCGGGAACAGCCAATCAGAGCATTAACCCAGTCATGAGTATGATCGATGAACTGACGGGACACGACACGTCATATCTTCACCTTCTTTTGGCTCTCCTCTCTGCTGTGGTTATTTAAGACTTTTTCCTCTACCAGTGGAGTTTGGACGCGTGAGCGTGATGGTAACCGTCCACCCGTGTCAATTCTAAATTAACAGTTAACAGCGTCTGTTCTGCGGCTACAGGATGGACAGAGAGAGAGAGAGCGAGAGCTTTGATGTGAAATTATTAGCTTTGGGTTTTTGAGCTGAAGAAATGTTGGATCCGAGCCGAGCCCTGGCTCAAATTTAAAGCGCCAGCTTTGGGCCCATTGGGACAATGCTTTGGGCAATCACAGTGCTTACCTTGGATGTGCTGGAACTTCCCAAATCATTTAAGTGATAGATTGATTTTCCGAGCAAATTCAACACGTTCATTTAATGTGTGCAACTCTGTTAGGTATGAGGACACCGACAGGGGAAGGGGAGGTGGCACAGACAATTATACTATAATTAAGCTTGTTTCCTGTCACGTATGTGATGTAACGGTGTCAAATGTTCATATTAAACTTGGTTGAAGTTTCAAATAATGAGGTAAACATGTAAAAAATAATACGTTTTTCGAGTCAGTTGAATCTAGTAAGTGTATGAAATAAAAAGCAACTGAGCACTAACATTTGAGAGAAATCTCAATGTTAAGATTAATTTGTGTGACTGCACATGCTCAGTAATGAGGGCGTAGTAATGATGAGATATATTTCAGATTCTCTGTCAATAAACTGTGTGTAATTGGTTATTAAATATACTGACCATTAGTCGACTAAACATTTTCTCTGTCAGGGCCGACTAGATGTGCCGGACCACACTCCTACATGAAACACAGTTTATATTACCAGTAACCATGGCGACATCCAATTACACGGGATTAAATTTGTTCCTGGTAAATATTCACAATAAAAGTTTATTACATTTGGTGCTTAACTGGTACCGGTTACTTTGATTTAAAGCAAGCGGATGATGCTAATAAAGCCACTTTTACACTGGACAAAAATAAATGGTGAAAACACGGCGCCCAATGTGGACAAAATCCTCTTCAAAGCTTTTCCAACGCCATGAAGCAAGACTCCTCCTTTGCCTTTCAGCCACAAATTCCATCTGCCTCCGTTCATGCAGTATTTCCCTGTGTCGTGACGCGTTGGTGACGTCTAACATTTCACACCGGCAAAGCCAAATCAAAAGACAAAGTCATCTACTGGCATTGGGAAGAAGTTTTTCTTTGCACTATTGCATTTGCAATTGCCATTGCATTGAAGTTATGGTTCCGAGCGCTAAAATACACTTCATGTTTTGTGACACTTTTTTAAAGAGCTAATTCGACCGGTGTTTTCACGACTTCTTCCGCCGACTTATTGCTTCAGCTCTAATTCTAACCCGAGCCGCACAGTCAAGATTCCCCTTTGGAAATAAATTGTAGACACCAAAAAAACTATTTTTCAACTTTATTCCATGTGAGAGAGGAGATCTCCCCCCCAACATAAAAGAAAGAATCCATTGGGGTTTTGGCGTGGATTAGGACAAAGGGGCGGATAAAGGAATTTGCCTTTAAACTGTCATTAATTAGATAGATTTGCCAGGGAATACTTCATGGATCTTGATGGAAAAAAAGCAATATAATATCTTGGGGATAATATCTGTGAATGTCTGCGTTTTGCTGCTCGTCCCCTAAAGAACAATTCCAAATCGTCATTGGTTTATACTTAGGGACTGTTGGGACTTGGCGGAGGTATGGGCTCTAATGACTAACTTGCGAACAACTTTCAGGTAAAGAAAATTAAATTGAATCTCTGCTAATTTTTGTTGTCTCTTTTAATGAAGAGATCCGTGCGAAGCACAGGCTGACAGCGGAAGGCGGCCGCCCTCTGATGTACCGCTCTTCTCCTCCTGTTCCTCGCACATAAAAATGATATACATCTTCAACATTGTCGTTGCCAAAAGAGCATTAGTCCAAAAAAAAATCAATCAGCAGTGTTTACTGACGGCTTGACTGAGCAGGAGTTTTTAGTTTTTTTTTGTTGTTGCTGTGAGCTAAAGATAGAAAATGTGCGTCTATGAATCAAAGCAGCTTTAAGAACAGAAGCTTTACTCCCCGCGAGTGTTCGAGTCCTGCCAGCGCTCCTCTTCAGACATTCCTTAAACTTGTTGTTTATGCCCCGCAGTCGCTGGCGGGATCCCAGGCGACTGATCTGGGAACGCACGGGCGAAAAGACGGAAAAAAGCATGTGGAAGTGTAGAGAACACAAACGTGAACATAGCGGGCACCAACACGAACATCCTCCCGCGCGCAATACACACACACACACACACACACACACACACACACACACACACAAAAACACACACACAACTTCCTGTGGTTCTGTAAAACGAATGTGTTATATTCATCATTTTTTATTTGCATAGTTTGATAATGTAATATTTTAATTGAACTATTTTAACCGATTACATTTTTAGTGTGTATGATATTGGCAAATCCTCCTTGTGTCTGACGAACCCTCGGGGGAGTCCCGACCCTGGTTCAGAGGAATGCGGACCATCTCCAGTCGGGCTCGTGGAAGCTGTTTTGAGGGAGAACAGGCGGCACATGTGGTCACACGTGGGGAATGTCAGAGGAACGTACCTGGCACCTGAGGGCAGAGTGAAACTCATCCTCCCGCGTTCTTTAACCCGAACTCGTGTTCATTTCAGGTCAAGGTCCTTCTGTTTGGGGTCAAAGGGTTGTAAACGTTTTTCAAGGTTTTATATGCGGCTCGTGTTCACGGAGTTTTGGAGCAGTTTGACCTCGCTGACCTTCATCGAAACCGTGGTCACCATTTCAATGCATTTCTACAGATTTAATTTTTAATATATATGTTAAGGATTAAATGTTTTTGTTGTAATTGTTTTTACACAGACACGAGGAGGAAGCAATGCGGATATGAAGCCGATTTACACTAAACCCAAGGGTTAAACAGGTTTGAAGCCAAACCTCATCGCAAATGAAATCCTCTTAATGGTAAAATGTATTTACATGCAACACTTTATCATTTTAAGACATTCTTAAAAAAAACCAACCTGAAATATCAGTAAAAGGGCAAAAGGTCAAAAGCGCTAATGACACAGACGTGAACTGATCATCTGTAAAATGTCCAGCTGGGAGAGTAAAAAACTGCAGGAATAATATTTATAAATCAAAAATATGTATTTTGAATTAAATTATTAATCTTGATATTTTTATCAATGTACCAAACTGACTGCAGATCATAAACACACAACACACTAAATGCTCTCCAGCCGTCCGGATTATCACCTCATTGATTATGAGTTTACGTTTCTAATTAATTAGACAAGGACATTTTGGAACATATAAATGACATTTTTTTACTGCTTTTAATGCAGGACGCACTAAACATTTATGGTCTCACGTTGCGCAATTTCGGCGCAGCTGGATTGAATTTAAGGACCGTTGGGCCTCGGCGGAGGTTTGGCCTCTGCTGAGCGATGTTCTAGTTTATTTTGAATGTGTCAATAATCTTTCTTTTTTTTTTAAAACACGCAGCTCTGGCCTGTTGAGCTGAGCCACGAGATCGTGTGCAGAGGAAACGTAAACGTCGTGCAGAAGGTACCTGGCACCGCAAGGCAGAGCGCTAACAGTAACCAGCGAGCCTTTACTAAAGTAAATCATTTAACGTGATGTCAATAATACCCTCCCTGTTTGGTTTGTTTTTAACCAGGTCTGCAGCTCCGCCTGTTGTTGAAAGAAACAGGCGGAGCTGCAGCTTTAGGGCCGTGTTTGTTTAAGGCATGAGTTGTAACAAATACCATATTTGTCATTACACACACACACACACGAGGCTAGAGTCAGAGCAAAGAGCGCACGTCTCTTCGATCTTGCTGCTGCAATTATGCAAGCACGCGAGTCACACAGTTCCAGTACAGGGACAAGAAGTATTAAGACGGTTTAACATGTCTCGCAGTCCGACGCGTCCCCGTCGGAGAAAACAGATTCAAAAGTCAAACGTGTCCCGGGGCGAGTCGCTGAATTTGCACGTTGCATTTAAAAGCGCCAAATCGGATGATTTGGTTCAGGGTCAAAGTTCGAACCCAAAGTTAGACATCGCCCTGAGCCTTTGAACTGCGCTGCGTGAATCATAGAAAATATTGATGGATTTCATGGGTCGCTCCTGGTCATTGATCGTCTTCATGCACAGTCACTTGCAGCTTATTGCAGCTACGCACGTGGGCCCAATCAAACGGATTACGAAAGGAAATAAGGAAGCTATCGCACTGACACACACATCTCCCTACACACACACACACACACACACACACACACACACACACTTGGAGGCCGCCGTCGTGCTCCCTTTGTTCCTTCTCTCATCGCTCCCAGTCTGTCATTCCTCTGAGTCCGAGACAGGAAAACGTCTCTAATAGACACCGAGACAAAGGGAGGACAGAGGAGAGGAGGACGGAGATGAAAGAGGACGTCTCTGTCCAGGACTAATGAAAGGAGCCGGACAGTAAGACTAAAGGTTTAACACATCAATCGGGGCGTCGCTCAATGAAAGGGACGGGGAGAAGAAGAACAAGAAGAAGAAAGGAGGAGGCTTCACTCTTTCTTTCATCTCGTTAAAACGTTATCAAACCTGAAGCAACGGCAACAAGGTTAATATCAGAAAGCAGCACATTTGGATGAAGTCAAACGCGTGGAGGTAAGTCCGTCCTCCCGTGCAGATCCCTTCGAGCGCGGACCGTTTCAGACGGAGTGAAAGAGACGGTGTCTGATCACACGGTGCGGTGTGAAGGTAAATCGTCTTTTCGCCGCCGTTTGTCATTGGAAATGACTCAACTGCAAGAAAAAGACCACATTTGTGCTTTCCGTCTGCAGAACTGTCATCTACAAGACTACAAAACAAACTTCCCCTCTTTATTCCAGGACAACCGGCGCCGCTGTTCACAGAGACGAGTCAGCCTCGGCTGTCAATCATAACGTCTCAGCCCGTTTTTTGAAGCATCAAATAACTAATTTAGCCCGAACCGATCAGAAACACCAACACTTGAACATACATCAGTGTCATAAGAACTACCTCAAATGACAGATCTTCTTTGGGATTTAATGTCTCATCTGCTAACATGGAGGGGGCGGGGTTCATGACCTATACTGCAGCCAGCCACCGGAGGGCGATACATAAGATTCGGTTTCACTTTTTGGAGGCGTCATGCCGTCCATCTTTACACGCATATAGTTGGAATAAAAATCCTACTGTTTTGCCCTAAATGTCTGATGATTAAAGCGACAGTACACCTCCCTTTGATTAAAACTGGCCAATCGGGCTTCCTTGGGAGGGGGAGGGGCCTTAAAGAGACAGCAGCTAAAAACCAAGTGTTTCAGACGGAGGCTGAAAAGAGGAGCTGCAGGAATGTGACAGTCTGAGGAAACTGATGTGTTCGCTGAGCATTGGAGCATGTGAAACTTTTCAAGTAATAACCCAAATCAAAATTGCGATGCTGCAAACAAGAGCAATATGTCTCCTTTAAATGTTGACGACTTTAGCAGTCAGTTGGTAAAAGAAGCACATTTTTATTAACAAACTAGCTTAAAAAAAAGAGCTCAAAAGAAACACAATCAGGGACATCAGACCGCAAATAAACTTTTAAAATAGGAAATTAAACTTGTTTGAAAACTTCCAAAACTATAAATAGTCCAGTGAAGCTCATGAGAGACAGAGAGAGAGAGAGACGGAGGCGACGCCCGCCATCTTCAAGCCGTAGAAAAACCAAGTGAACGGCAACATTTGGACCACAAAGAAATTAATTGATTGGAAGATTGTTTGTTGTGGGGGATGAAGGGAAGCGTATAATCTCTCTGTGACAGACTTGATTAAAAGAAACAACTGCGATCGAAGTGAGACGGCAGATATCAATACGAGAGACGGATAAAGGTCACGTGCTGCTAAACACCCCCCGGATGTCAAATCCATATAATTCGAAAATTTGAAGAAATTTTTTTTGTGTGCGTGTGTGTTTGTTTGTTTATTTGACTATTTTTCTGTCTGGATTATTTCCTGAAATGTTTCTTGTCCTCTGATTGGAATCTGGTTGGTTATAATAATAATAATAATAATGATAATAATGCATTCAAACATGCATTCAAACTCTGTTCTTAAATTTACTTTTTGTTTTCTTGAAACAATTTATTTGGACAAATCATATGGAACCTCAATAAAGATGCTTAGCATATTGAAAAAGTTTCTTTTTTAGTCCATCCGTTAGTTTTTCCCCTTTATTATTTATTGCAACATGAACTAAAATACATTTTTAAAAAAATGGACCTAAACTAAACTGTGTTGTGTGTTAAAAACGGATGCTTCTGAAACGGCGGTTCAGATCAGATGGAACATTAAATATTTAATGCCATATGACTTGACACGCTGCCCTTTTGTTCCTATACACACACACACACACACACACACACACACCACATGAATGCACCGCCAAAAATAACAAACACGCATTTCATCACATTCAGATGTGCACACATGTCTAAGCAAACAATGGAGACACTCCAATAAAAAAAACACACCTCAAACACACACACAATCAAACAAGTCTGTAAATGACAGTCTTCCCGTCTGCAGGACACACTCCCAGGTGCACGCACGCACGCACGCACGCACGCACACACACACACACACACACACACACACACACACACACACACACAGACGTACTGTAAATGTCAGCGTCCGCGTGCTTCACCCGTGCACCTGCAG